>NW_026870971.1:1800000-2079744 GCF_033118175.1 Dama dama
ATTTTCCACACCTTTTGAAGCTCTTCATATTTCTCAAACGTTTTCAGGCTCTTCATGTTTTTCAACACCCCTTCTTGCTCATCTATTTTTCAGACCGTTTCATGCTTCTCTCATTTCTGACATCTTTTGAAGCTCTTCATATATTTCACACATTTTCAGGCTCTTCATGTTTTTCAACACCACTTCATGCTCCTCCTATTTTTCAGACCGTTTCATGCTCATCTCACTTTTGACACATTTTGAAGCTCTTCATATTTTCCACACCTTTTGAAGCTCTTCATATTTTTCAAACGTTTTCAGGCTCTTCATGTTTTTCCACACCGCTTCATGCTCCTCCTTTTTTTCAGATAGTTTCATGCCCCCTTTATTTTTGACACCTTTTGAAGCTCTTCATATTTTTCAAACCGTTTCAGGCTCTTCATGTTTTTCAACACCGCTTCATGCTCCTCCTATTTTGCAAACCGTTTCATGCTCCTCATATTTTTGACACCTTTTGAAGCTCTTCATATATTTCACACCTTTTCCACCTCTTCATGTTTTTCAACACTGCTTCTTGCTCCTCCAATTTTTCAGACCGTTTCATGCTCCTCCTATTTTTGATACCTTTTGAAGCTGTTCATATATTTCACACCTTTTCAGGCGTTTCATGTCTTTGAAAACCGTTTCATGCTCGTCATATTTGGACAGTTTTTGATGCTCTTCATATTTTTCACAGCTTTTCAGGCTCTTCATGTTTTTCAACACCACTTCATGCTCCTATTTTTCAGACCGTTTCCTGCTCCTCATATTTTTGACACATTTTCAAACTCTTCATATTTTTCACACCTTTTCAGGCTCTTCTTGTTTTTCAACACCGCTTCATGCTCCTCGTATTTTTCAGACAGTTTCATGTGCCTCCTCTTTTTAACATCTTTTGAAGGTCTTCATATTTTTCACACCTTTTCAGGCTCTTCATGTTTTTCCGCACCGCTTCCTGCTCTTCCTTTTTTTCAGACCGTTCCATGCTCCTCATATTTTTGACACCTTTTGAAGCTCTTCATATTTTGCACACCTTTTGAGGCTCTTTATGTTTTTCAACACCACTTCATGCTCATCCTATTTTCAGACCGTTTAATGCTCCTCTTATTTTTGACACCTTTTGAAGCTCTTCATATTTTTCAAACCTCTTCAGGTTCTTCATATTTTTCAACACCGCTTCATGCTCCTCCTATTTTTCAGATAGTTTCATGCCCCCTCTATTTTTGACACATTTTGAAGCTCTTCATATTTTTCAAGCCTTTTCAGGCTCTTCATGTTTTTCAACACCGCTTCATGCTCCTCCTATTTTTCAAACTGTTTCATGCTCCTCATATTTTTGACACCTTTTGAAGCTCTTCATATATTTCACACCTTTTCCACCCCTTCATGTTTTTCAACACTGCTTCTTGCTCCTCCAATTTTTCAGACCGTTTCATGCTCCTCCTATTTTTGATACCTTTTGAAGCTGTTCATATATTTCACACCTTTTCAGGCGTTTCATGTCTTGAACACCGTTTCATGCTCCTCATATTTTGACAGTTTTTGATGCTCTTCATATTTTTCACAGCTTTTCAGGCTCTTCATGTTTTTCAACACCACTTCATGCTCCTATTTTTTAGACCGTTTCCTGCTCCTCATATTTTTGACACATTTTCAAACTCTTCATATTTTTCACACCTTTTCAGGCTCTTCTTGTTTTTCAACACCGGTTCATGCTCCTCCTATTTTTCAGACCGTTTCATGCTCCACATATTTTTGACACCTTTTGAAGCTCTTCATATTTTTCAACCTTTTCTTGCTTTCCATGTTTTTGAACACCGTTCCATGCTCCTCATATTTTTGACACCTTTGAAGCTCTTCAAAATTTTGACACCTTTTGAAGCTCTTCATATTTTTCAAACCTTTTCAAGCTCTTCATGTTTTTCAACACCGCTTCTTGCTCCTCCTATTTTTCAGACCGTTTCATGCTCCTCATATTTTTTTCACCTTTTGAATCTCTTCATATATTTCACACCTTTTCAGGCTCTTCATGTTTTTGAACACCGCTTCATGATCCTCCTATTTTTCAGACCGTTTCATACACCTCATATTTTTTTCACCTTTTGAAGCTCTTCATATTTTTCAAGGCTTTTCAGGCTCTTCATGTTTTTGAACACCGCTTCATGCTCCTCCTATATTTCAGACCGTATCATGCTCCTCATATTTTTCACATCTTTTGAAGCTCTTCATATTTTTCACACCTTTTCAGGCTCTTCATATTTTTGAACACCTCTTCATATTCCTCCTATTTTTCAGACCGTTTCTTGCTCCTCATGTATTTCACACCTTTTGAAGCTCTTCATATTTTTCACACCTTTTCAGGCTCTTGATGTTTTTCCACACCACTTCATGCTTCTCCTATTTTTCAACACGTTTCATGCTCCTCATGTATTTCACACCCTTTGAAGCTCTTCATATTTTTCACACCTTTTCAGGCTCTTCATGTTTTTCAACACCGCTTCATGCTCCTCCTATTTTTCAGACCGTTTCATGCACCTCATATTTTTCTCACCTTTTGAAGCTCTTCATATTTTTCACACCTTTTCAGGCTCCTCATGTTTTGCAACACCGCTTCATGGTCCTCCTATTTTTCAGACCGTTTCATACTCCTCATATTTTTGACAAATTTTGATGCTCTTCATATTTTTCACACCTTTTCAGGCTCTTCATTTTTTCAACACCACTTCATGCTCCTCCTTTTTTTCAGACCGTTTCATGCTCATCTCATTTTTGACACCTTTTGAAGCTCTTCATATTTTTCACACCTTTTCAGGCTCTTCATGTTTTTGAACACCGCTTCATGCTCCTCCTATTTTTCAGACTGCTTCATACTCCTCTCATTTTTGACACCTTTTGAAGCTCTTCATATTTTTGACACCTTTTGAAGCTCTTCATATTTCTCACACGTTTTCAGGCTCTTCATGATTTTCAACACCGATTCATGCTCCTCCTCTTTTTCAGACCGTTTCATGCTCCTCATATTTTTGATACCTTTTGAATCTCCTCATATTTTTTACACCTTTTGAACCTCTTCATATATTTCACACTTTTTCAGGCTCTTCATGTTTTTCAACACGGCTTCATGCTCCTCCTATTTTTCAGACCGTTTCATGCTCCTCATATTTTTCACACCTTTTGAAGCTCTTCATATTTTTCACACCTTTTAAGCCTCTTCATGTTTTTTAACACCGCTTCATGCTCCTCCTATTTTCAAGACAGTTTCATACTCCTCATGTATTTCATACCTTTTGAAGCTCCTCATATTTTTCACACCTTTTCAGGCTCTTCATATTTTTGAAAACCGCTTCATGCTCCTCCTATTTTTAAGACCATTTCATGCTCCTCATATATTTCACACCTTTTGAAGTTCTTCATATTTTTCACACCTTTTCAGGCTCTGCATGTTTTTCAACACCGTTTCATGCTCCTCCTATTTTTCAGACCGTTTCATGCTCCTCATATTTTTGACACATTTTGAAGTTCTTGATATATTTCACACCTTCTCAGGCTCTTCTTTTTTGGAACACGACTTCTTGCTCCTCCTATTTTTCAGACCGTTTCATGCTCATCTCATTTTTGACACCTTTTGAAGCTCTTCATATATTTGACATCATTTGAAGCTCTTCATATTTTTCACAACTTTTCAGGCTCTGCATGTATTTGAACACCGTTTCATGCTACTCCTATATTTCAGACCGATTCTTGCTGCTCATATATTTGACACCTTTTGAAACTCTTCATATTTTTAACACCTTTTCAGGCTCTTCATGTTTTTCAACACCGCTTCATGCTCCTCCTATTTTTCAGACCGTTTCATGCTCCTCATATTTTTGACACCTTTTGAAGCTCTTCATATTTTTCACACCTTTTCAGGCTCTTCATATTTTTGAACACCTCTTCCTCTTCCTCCTATTTTTCAGACCGTTTCTTGCTCCTCATGTATTTCACACCTTTTGAAGCCCTTCATATTTTTCACACCTTTTCAGGCTCTTGATGATTTTCCACAGCACTTCATGCTTCTCCTATTTTTCAACACGTTTCATGCTCCTCATGTATTTCACACCTTTTGAAGCTCTTCATATTTTTCACACCTTTTCAGGCTCTTCATGTTTTTCAACACCGCTTCATGCTCCTCCTATTTTTCAGACCGTTTCATGCACCTCATATTTTTCTCACCTTTTGAAGCTCTTCATATTTTTCACACCTTTTCAGGCTCCTCATGTTTTGCAACACCGCTTCATGGTCCTCCTATTTTTCAGACCGTTTCATACTCCTCATATTTTTGACAACTTTTGATGCTCTTCATATTTTTCACACCTTTTCAGGCTCTTCATTTTTTCAACACCGCTTCATGCTCCTCCTATTTTTCAGAGCGTTTCATGCTCATCTCATTTTTAACACCTTTGGAAGCTTTTCATATTTTTCACAATTTTTCAGGCTCTTCATGTTTTGAACACCGCTTCATGCTCCTCCTATTTTTCAGACCGTATCATGCTCCTCATATTTTGACACCTTTTGAAGCTCTTCATATTTTTCACACCTTTTCAGGCTCTTCATGTTTTTCAACACTGCTTCATGCTCCTCCTATTTTTCAGAACGTTTCATGCTCCTTATAATTTTGACACCTTTTGAAGCTCTTCATATTTTTCACACCTTTTCAGGCTCTTCATGTTTTTCAACACTGCTTCATGCTCCTCCTATTTTTCAGACCGTTTCTTGCACCTCATATATTTCACACCTTTAGAAGCTCTTCATATTTTTCACACATTTTCAGGCTCTTCATGTTTCTCAACACCGCTTCCTGCTCCTCCTCTTTTTCAGACCGTTTCATGCTCCTCATATTTTTGACACATTTTGAAGCTCTTCATGTTTCTCACAGCTTTTCAGGTTCTTCATGTTTTTCAACACTACTTCATGCTCCTCCTATTTTTCAGACGGTTTCATGCTCATCTCATTTTTGACACCTTTTGAAGCTCTTCATATTTTTCACATCTTTTGAAGCTCTTCATATTTTTCACACGCTTTCAGGCTCTTCATGTTGTTCAACACCCTTTCTTGCTCCTCCTATTTTTCAGACCATTTCATGCTCCTCATATTTTTGACACGTTTTGAAGCTCTTCATATTTTTCACACCTTTTCAGGCTCTTCATGTTTTTGAACACCGTTTCATAGTCCTCCTATTTTTCAGACCGTTTCATGCTCCTCATATTTTTGACACCTTTTGAAGCTCTTCATATTTTTCACTACTTTTCAGGGTCTTCCTGTTTTGAACACCGCTTCATGCTCCTCCTATTTTTCAGAACTTTTCATGCTCCTCATATTTTTGACACCTTTTGAAGCTCTTCATATTTTTCACACCTTTTCAGGCTCTTCATGTTTTTGAACACCATTTCATGCTCCTCCTATTTTACAGACCGTTTCATTCTCCTCATATTTTTGACACCTTTTGAAGCTCTTCATATATTTCACACTTTTTCAGGCTTTTCATTATTTTCAACACCACTTCATGCTCCTCTTATTTTTCAGACCGTTTCATGCTCATCTCATTTTGACACCTTTTTAAGCTCTTCATGTTTTTCACATCTTCTGAAGCTCTTCATATTTTTCACAAATTTTCAGGCTCTTTATGATTTTCAACACCGCTTCATGCTCCTCCTATTTTTCAGACTGCTTCATACTCCTCTCATTTTTGACACCTTTTGAAGCTCTTCATATTTTTGACACCTTTTGAAGCTCTTCATATTTCTCACACGTTTTCAGGCTCTTCATGATTTTCAACACCGATTCATGCTCCTCCTCTTTTTCAGACCGTTTCATGCTCCTCATATTTTTGATACCTTTTGAATCTCCTCATATTTTTTACACCTTTTGAACCTCTTCATATATTTCACACTTTTTCAGGCTCTTCATGTTTTTCAACACGGCTTCATGCTCCTCCTATTTTTCAGACCGTTTCATGCTCCTCATATTTTTCACACCTTTTGAAGCTCTTCATATTTTTCACACCTTTTAAGCCTCTTCATGTTTTTTAACACCGCTTCATGCTCCTCCTATTTTCAAGACAGTTTCATACTCCTCATGTATTTCATACCTTTTGAAGCTCCTCATATTTTTCACACCTTTTCAGGCTCTTCATATTTTTGAAAACCGCTTCATGCTCCTCCTATTTTTAAGACCATTTCATGCTCCTCATATATTTCACACCTTTTGAAGTTCTTCATATTTTTCACACCTTTTCAGGCTCTGCATGTTTTTCAACACCGTTTCATGCTCCTCCTATTTTTCAGACCGTTTCATGCTCCTCATATTTTTGACACATTTTGAAGTTCTTGATATATTTCACACCTTCTCAGGCTCTTCATTTTTTGGAACACGACTTCTTGCTCCTCTTATTTTTCAGACCGTTTCATGCTCATCTCATTTTTGACACCTTTTGAAGCTCTTCATATATTTGACACCATTTGAAGCTCTTCATATTTTTCACAACTTTTCAGGCTCTGCATGTATTTGAACACCGTTTCATGCTACTCCTATATTTCAGACCGATTCTTGCTGCTCATATATTTGACACCTTTTGAAACTCTTCATATTTTTAACACCTTTTCAGGCTCTTCATGTTTTTCAACACCGCTTCATGCTCCTCCTATTTTTCAGACCGTTTCATGCTCCTCATATTTTTGACACCTTTTGATGCTCTTCATATTTTTCACACCTTTTCAGGCTTTTCATGTTTTTGCACACCGCTTCATGCTCCTCCTATTTTTCACACCTTTTGAAGCTCTTCATATTTTTCACCCTTTTCAGTCTCTTCATGTTTTTAACACGGTTTCATGCTCCTCCTATTTTTCAGACCGTTTCATGCTCCTCATATTTTTGACACCTTTTGAAGCTCTTCATATTTTTCACATCTTTTCAGACTCTTCATGTTTTTCAACACCGCTTCATGCTCCACCTATTTTTCAGACGGTTTCATGCCCATCTCTTTTTTGACACCTTTTGAAGCTCTTCATATTTTTCATACCTTTTGAAGCTCTTCATATTTTTCACTCGTTTTCACGCTCTTCATGTTTTTCAACACCGCTTCATGCTCCTCCTATTTTTCAGACGGTTTCATGCTCCTCATATTTTTGACACCTTTTGAAGCTCTTCATATTTTTCAAACCTTTTCAGGCTCTTCATGTTTTTGAACACTGCTTCATGCTCCTCGTATTTTTCAAACCATTTCATGATCCTCATGTATTTCACACCTTTGAACCTCTTCATATTTTTCACACCTTTTCAGGCTCTCCATGTGTTTCAACACCACTTCATGCTCCTCAGCTTTTTCAGACCGTTTCATGCTCATTTCATTTTTGAAACATTTTGAAGCTCTTCATATTTTTCACACCTTTTGATCTCTTCATATTTTTGACACCTTTTCAGGCTCTTCATGTTTTTGAACACCTCTGCATGCTCCTCCTATTTTTCAGGGCGTTTAATGCTCCTCATGTATTTCACACCTTTTGAAGCTCTTCATATTTTTCTCACCTTTTCAGGCTCTTCATGTTTTTGAACACCGCTTCATGCTCCTCATATTTTTCAGACCGTTTCATGCTCCTCATATATTTCAAACCTTTTGCACCTCTTCATATTTTTCACACCTTTTCAATCTCTTCATGTTTTTGAACACCGTTTCATGCTGCTCCTATTTTTCACAACGTTTCATGCTCCTCATATTTTTGACACCTTTTGAAGCTCTTCATATTTTTCACACCTTTTCAGGCTCTTCATATTTTTGAACACCTCTTCCTCTTCCTCCTATTTTTCAGACCGTTTCTTGCTCCTCATGTATTTCACACCTTTTGAAGCCCTTCATATTTTTCACACCTTTTCAGGCTCTTGATGTTTTTCCACACCACTTCATGCTTCTCCTATTTTTCAACACGTTTCATGCTCCTCATGTATTTCACACCTTTTGAAGCTCTTCATATTTTTCACACCTTTTCAGGCTCTTCATGTTTTTCAACACCGCTTCATGCTCCTCCTATTTTTCAGACCGTTTCATGCACCTCATATTTTTCTCACCTTTTGAAGCTCTTCATATTTTTCACACCTTTTCAGGCTCCTCATGTTTTGCAACACCGCTTCATGGTCCTCCTATTTTTCAGACCGTTTCATACTCCTCATATTTTTTACAACTTTTGATGCTCTTCATATTTTTCACACCTTTTCAGGCTCTTCATTTTTTCAACACCGCTTCATGCTCCTCCTATTTTTCAGACCGTTTCATGCTCATCTCATTTTTGACACCTTTGGAAGCTTTTCATATTTTTCACAATTTTTCAGGCTCTTCATGTTTTGAACACCGCTTCATGCTCCTCCTATTTTTCAGACCGTATCATGCTCCTCATATTTTGACACCTTTTGAAGCTCTTCATATATTTCACACCTTTTCAGTCTCTTCTTTTTTTTCAACACCACCTCATGCACCTCCTATTTTTCAGACCGTTTCATGATCATCTCATTTTTGACACCTTTTGAAGCTCTTCATATTTTTCACACCTTTTCAGGCTCCTCATTTTTTTCAACACCACTTCATTCTCCTCCTATTTTTCAGACCGTTTCATGCTCATCTCTTTTTTGACACCTTTTGAAGCTCTTCATATTTTTCACACATTTTGAAGCTCTTAATATTTTTCACACCTTTTCTGGCTCTTCATGTTTTTCAACACCGGTTCATGGTACTCCTATTTTTCAGACCGTTTCTTGCACCTCATATATTTCACACCTTTAGAAGCTCTTCATATTTTTCACACATTTTCAGGCTCTTCATGTTTCTCAACACCGCTTCCTGCTCCTCCTCTTTTTCAGAACGTTTCATGCTCCTCATATTTTTGACACCTTTTGAAGCTCTTCGTGTTTCTCACAGCTTTTCAGGTTCTTCATGTTTTTCAACACTACTTCATGCTCCTCCTATTTTTCAGACGGTTTCATGCTCATCTCATTTTTGACACCTTTTGAAGCTCTTCATATTTTTCACATCTTTTGAAGCTCTTCATATTTTTCACACGTTTTCAGGCTCTTCATGGTGTTCAACACCCTTTCTTGCTCCTCCTATTTTACAGACCGTTTCATTCTCCTCATATTTTTGACACCTTTTGAAGCTCTTCATATATTTCACACCTTTTCAGGCTTTTCATTATTTTCAACACCACTTCATGCTCCTCTTATTTTTCAGACCGTTTCATGCTCATCTCATTTTGACACCTTTTGAAGCTCTTCATGTTTTTCACATCTTCTGAAGCTCTTCATATTTTTCACAAATTTTCAGGCTCTTTATGATTTTCAACACCGCTTCATGCTCCTACTATTTTTCAGACCGTTTCATGTTCATCTCATTTTGACACCTTTTGAAGCTCTTCATATTTTTCACACCTTTTGAAGCTCTTCATATTTTGCATATTTTTGAAGTTCTTCATAATTTCACACGTTTTCAGACTCTTCATGTTTTTCAACACCACTTCATGCTCCTCCTATTTTTCAGACCGTTTCATGCTCCTCATATTTTTGACACCTTTTGAAGCTCTTCATATTTTTCACACCTTTTCAGGCTCTTCATGTTTTTGAACACCGCTTCATGCTCCTCCTATTTTTCAGACCGTTTCATGCTCCTCATATTTTTGACAACTTTTGAAGCTTTTCATATTTTTCACACCTTGTCAGGCTCTTGAATTTTTTCAACACCACTTCATGCTCCTCCTTTTTTGCAGACCGTTTCATGCTCCTCATATTTTTGACACCTTTTGAAGCTCTTCATATTTTGCACACCTTTTCAGGCTCTTCATGTTTTTGAACACCGCTTCATGATCCTCCTATTTTTCTGACCTTTTCATGCTCCTCATATTTTTGACAACTTTTGAAGCTCTTCATATTTTTCACAACTTTTCAGGCTTTTCCTGTTTTTGAACACCGCTTCATGCTCCTCCTATTTTTCAAACCGTTTCATGCTCCTCATATTTTTGACACCTTTTGAAGCTCTTCATATTTTTCACACCTTTTCAGGCTCTTCATGTTTTTGAACACCGCTTCATGCTCCTCCTATTTTCAGACCGTTTCATTCTCCTCATATTTTTGACACCTTTTGAAGCCCTTCATATATTTCACACCTTTTCCGTCTCTTCTTTTTTTTCAACACCACTTCATGCTCCTCCTATTTTTCAGACCGTTTCATGCTCATCTCATTTTTGACACCTTTTGAAGCTCTTCATATTTTTCACACCTTTTCAGGCTCTTCATGTTTTTGAACACCGCTTCATGCTCCTCTTATTTTTCAGACTGCTTCATACTCCTCTCATTTTTGAAACCTTTTGAAGCTCTTCATATTTTTGACACCTTTTGAAGCTCTTCATATTTCTCACACGTTTTCAGGCTCTTCATGATTTTCAACACCGATTCATGCCCCTCCTCTTTTTCAGACCGTTTCATGCTCCTCATATTTTTGATACCTTTTGAATCTCCTCATATTTTTTACACCTTTTGAACCTCTTCATATATTTCACACTTTTTCAGGCTCTTCATGTTTTTCAACACGGCTTCATGCTCCTCCTATTTTTCAGACCGTTTCATGCTCCTCATATTTTTCACACCTTTTGAAGCTCTTCATATTTTTCACACCTTTTAAGCCTCTTCATGTTTTTCAGCACCGCTTCATGCTCCTCCTATTTTCAAGACAGTTTCATACTCCTCATGTATTTCATATCTTTTGAAGCTCCTCATATTTTTCACACCTTTTCAGGCTCTTCATATTTTTGAAAACCGCTTCATGCTCCTCCTATTTTTAAGACCGTTTCATGCTCCTCATATATTTCACACCTTTTGAAGTTCTTCATATTTTTCACACCTTTTCAGGCTCTGCATGTTTTTCAACACCGTTTCATGCTCCTCCTATTTTTCAGACCGTTTCATGCTCCTCATATTTTTGACACATTTTGAAGTTCTTGATATATTTCACACCTTCTCAGGCTCTTCATTTTTTGGAACACGACTTCTTGCTCCTCCTATTTTTCAGACCGTTTCATGCTCATCTCATTTTTGACACCTTTTGAAGCTCTTCATATATTTGACACCATTTGAAGCTCTTCATATTTTTCACAACTTTTCAGGCTCTGCATGTATTTGAACACCGTTTCATGCTACTCCTATATTTCAGACCGATTCTTGCTGCTCATATATTTGACACCTTTTGAAACTCTTCATATTTTTAACACCTTTTCAGGCTCTTCATGTTTTTCAACACCGCTTCATGCTCCTCCTATTTTTCAGACCGTTTCATGCTCCTCATATTTTTGACACCTTTTGATGCTCTTCATATTTTTCACACCTTTTCAGGCTTTTCATGTTTTTGCACACCGCTTCATGCTCCTCCTATTTTTCAAACCTTTTGAAGCTCTTCATATTTTTCACCCTCTTCAGTCTCTTCATGTTTTTGAACACGGTTTCATGCTCCTCCTATTTTTCAGACCGTTTCATGCTCCTCATATTTTTGACACCTTTTGAAGCTCTTCATATTTTTCACATCTTTTCAGGCTCTTCATGTTTTTCAACACCGCTTCATGCTCCACCTATTTTTCAGACGGTTTCATGCTCATCTCTTTTTTGACACCTTTTGAAGCTCTTCATATTTTTCATACCTTTTGAAGCTCTTCATATTTTTCACTCGTTTTCACGCTCTTCATGTTTTTCAACACCGCTTCATGCTCCTCTTATTTTTCAGACGGTTTCATGCTCCTCATATTTTTGACACCTTTTGAAGCTCTTCATATTTTTCAAACCTTTTCAGGCTCTTCATGTTTTTGAACACTGCTTCATGCTCCTCGTATTTTTCAAACCATTTCATGATTCTCATGTATTTCACACCTTTGAACCTCTTCATATTTTTCACAACTTTTCAGGCTCTTCATGTGTTTCAACACCACTTCATGCTCCTCAGCTTTTTCAGACCGTTTCATGCTCATTTCATTTTTGAAACATTTTGAAGCTCTTCATATTTTTCACACCTTTTGAATCTCTTCATATTTTTGACACCTTTTCAGGCTCTTCATGTTTTTGAACACCTCTGCATGCTCCTCCTATTTTTCAGGGCGTTTAATGCTCCTCATGTATTTCACACCTTTTGAAGCTCTTCATATTTTTGACACCTTTTCAGGCTCTTCATGTTTTGCAACACCGCTTCATGCTGTTCCTATTTTTCAGACCGTTTCATGCTCCTCATATTTTTGAGACCTTTTGAAGCTCTTCATATCTTTCACACCTTTTCAGGCTCTTCATGTTTTTCAATACCACTTCATGCTCCACCTATTTTTCAGACCGTTTCATGCTCATCTCATTTTTGACACCTTTTAAAGCTCTTCATATTTTTCACACCTTTTGAAGCTCTTCATATTCTTCATACGTTTTCATTCTCTTTATGTTTTTCAACACCGCTTCTTGCTCCTCCTATTTTTCAGACCGTTTCATGCTCATCTCATGTTTGACACCTTTTAAAGCTCTTCATATTTTTCACACCTTTTGAGGCTCTTCATATTTTTCACACCTTTTGAGGCTCTTCATATTTTTCATATTTTTGAAGCTCTTCATATTTTTCACACCTTTTCAGGCTCTTCATATTTTTGAACACCGCTTCATGCTCCTCCTATTTTTCAGAGAGTTTCATGCTCCTCATGTATTTCACACCTTATGAAGCTCTTCATATTTTTCACACCTTTTCAGGCTCTTCATGTTTTTCAACGCCGCTTCATGCTCCTCCTCTTTTTCAGACCGTTTCATGCACCTCCTATTTTTCTCACCTTTTGAAGCTCTTCATATTTTTCACACCTTTTCAGGCTCCTCATGTTTTGCAACACCGCTTCATGCTCCTCCTATTTTTCAGACCCTTTCATACTCCTCATATTTTTGACACCTTTTGATGCTCTTCATATTTTTCACACCTTTTCCGGCTCTTCATTTTTTCAACACCGCTTCATGCTCCTCTTATTTTTCAGACCGTTTCATGCTCATCTCATTTTTGACACCTTTGGAAGCTTTTCATATTTTTCACAATTTTTCAGGCTCTTCATGTTTTGAACACCGCTTCATGCTCCTCCTATTTTTCAGACCGTATCATGCTCCTCATATTTTGACATCTTTTGAAGCTCTTCATATATTTCACACCTTTTCAGTCTCTTCTTTTTTTTCAACACCACCTCATGCACCTCCTATTTTTCAGACCGTTTCATGATGATCTCATTTTTGACACCTTTTGAAGCTCTTCATATTTTTCACACCTTTTCAGGCTCCTCATTTTTTTCAGCACCACTTCATTCTCCTCCTAATTTTCAGACCGTTTCATGCTCATCTCTTTTTTGACACCTTTTGAAGCTCTTCATATTTTTCACACATTTTGAAGCTCTTAATATTTTTCACACCTTTTCTGGCTCTTCATGTTTTTCAACATCGGTTCATGGTACTCCTATTTTTTAGACCGTTTCATGCTCCTCATATTTTTCCACCTTTTGAAGCTGTTCATATTTTTCACATCTTTTCAGTCTCTTCATTTTTTTCAACACTGCTTCATGCTCCTCCTATTTTTCAGACCATTTCATGCTCATCTCATTTTTGACACCTTTTGAAGCTCTTCATATATTTCACACCTTTTGAAGCTCTTCATAATTTTCACATCTTTTCAGGATCTTCATGTTTTTCAACAACTTTTCATGATCCTCCTATTTTTTAGACCGATTCATGCTCCTCATATTTTTGACACCTTTAGAAGCTCTTCATATATTTCACACCTTTTCAGGCTGTTCATGTTTTTCAACACCACTTCATGCTCCTCGTATTTTTAAGACCGTTTCATGCTCCTCATATATTTGACACATTTTGAAGCTCTTCATGTTTCTCACAGCTTTTCAGGTTCTTCATGTTTTTCAACACTACTTCATGCTCCTCCTATTTTTCAGACGGTTTCATGCTCATCTCATTTTTGACACCTTTTGAAGCTCTTCATATTTTTCACATCTTTTGAAGCTCTTCATATTTTTCACACGTTTTCAGGCTCTTCATGTTGTTCAACACCCTTTCTTGCTCCTCCTATTTTTCAGACCGTTTCATGCTCCTCATATTTTTGACACGTTTTGAAGCTCTTCATATTTTTCACACCTTTTCAGGCTCTTCATGTTTTTGAACACCGTTTCATAGTCCTCCTATTTTTCAGACCGTTTCATGCTCCTCATATTTTTGACACCTTTTGAAGCTCTTCATATTTTTCACTACTTTTCAGGGTCTTCCTGTTTTTGAACACCGCTTCATGCTCCTCCTATTTTTCAGAACTTTTCATGCTCCTCATATTTTTGACACCTTTTGAAGCTCTTCTTATTTTTCACACCTTTTCAGGCTCTTCATGTTTTTGAACACCATTTCATGCTCCTCCTATTTTACAGACCGTTTCATTCTCCTCATATTTTTGACACCTTTTGAAGCTCTTCATATATTTCACACCTTTTCAGGCTTTTCATTATTTTCAACACCACTTCATGCTCCTCTTATTTTTCAGACCGTTTCATGCTCATCTCATTTTGACACTTTTTGAAGCTCTTCATGTTTTTCACATATTCTGAAGCTCTTCAAATATTTCACAAATTTTCAGGCTCTTTATGATTTTCAACACCGCTTCATGCTCCTCCTATGTTTCAGACCGTTTCATGTTCATCTCATTTTGACACCTTTTGAAGCTCTTCATATTGTTCACACCTTTTGAAGCTCTTCATATTTTTCATATTTTTGAAGTTCTTCATAATTTCACACGTTTTCAGACTCTTCATGTTTTTCAACACCGCTTCATGCTCCTCCTATTTTTCAAACCGTATCATTCTCCTCATATTTTTCACACCTTTTGAAGCTCTTCGAATTTTTCACACGTTTTCAGGCTCGTCATGTTTTTGAACACCACATCATGCTCCTTCTATTTTTCAGAGAGTTTCATGCTCCTCATATATTTCACACCTTTTGAAGCTCTTCATATTTTTCACACCTTTTCAGGCTCTTCATGTTTTTGAACACTTCTTCATGTTCCTCCTATTTTTCAGACCGTTTCATGCTCCTCATATTTTTGACACCTTTTGAAACTGTTCATATTTTTCACACCTTTTCAGGCTCTTCATGTTTTTCAACACCACTTCATGCTCCTTTTTTGCAGACCTTTTCATGCTATTCATATTTTTGCCACTTTTTGAAACTCTTCATATTTTTCACACCTTTTCAGGCTCTTCATGTTTTTCAACACCGTTTCATGCTCCTCCTCTTTTTCAGACCGTTTCATGCTCCTCATATTTTTGACACCTTTTGAAGCTCTTCATATTTCTCACACCTTTTCAGGCTCTTCATGTTTTTCAACACCGTTTCATGCTCCTCCTCTTTTTCAGACCGTTTCATGCTCCTCATATTTTTGACACCTTTTGAAGCTCTTCATATTTCTCACACCTTTTCAGGCTCTTCATGTTTTTCAACACCGTTTCATGCTCCTCCTCTTTTTCAGACCGTTTCATGCTCATCATATTTTTGACACCTTTTGAAGCTCTTCATATTTCTCACACCTTTTCAGGCTCTTCATGTTTTTCAACACCGCTTCATGCTCCTCCTATTTTTCAGACCGTTTCATGCTCCTCATATTTTTGACACCTTTTGAAGCTCTTCATATTTTTCACACCTTTTCAGGCTCTTCATATTTTTGAACACCGCTTCATGCTCCTCCTATTTTTTAGACCGTTTCATGCTCCTCATATTTTTCACACCTTTTGAAGCTCTTCATATTTTCACACGTTTTCAGACTCTTCATGTTTTTCAACACCGCTTCATGATCCTGCTATTTTCAGACCGTTTCATGCTCCTCATATATTTCACACCTTTTGAAGCTCTTCATATTTTTCACACCTTTTGAGGCTCTTCATATTTTTCATATTTTTGAAGCTCTTCATATTTTTCACACCTTTTCAGGCTCTTCATATTTTTGAACACCGCTTCATGCTCCTCCTATTTTTCAGAGAGTTTCATGCTCCTCATGTATTTCACACCTTCTGAAGCTCTTCATATTTTTCACACCTTTTCAGGCTCTTCATGTTTTTCCACACCACTTCATGCTTCTCCTAATTTTCAGCTCTTTCATGCTCCTCATGTATTTCACACCTTTGAAGCTTTTCATATTTTTCACACCTTTTCAGGCTCTTCATGTTTTTCAACGCCGCTTCATGCTCCTCCTCTTTTTCAGCCCGTTTCATGCTCCTCATATTTTTGACACCTTTTGAAGCTCTTCATATTTTTCACACCTTTTCGGGCTCTTCATATTTTGAACACCGCTTCATACTCCTCCTATATTTCAGACAGTTTCATGCTCATCTCATTTTTGACACCTTTTGAAGCTTTTCATATTTTTCACAACTTTTCAGGCTCTTCATGTTTTTGAACACCTCTTCATGCTAATCCTATTTTTCAAGCCATAACATGCTCCTCATATTTTTCACACCTTTTGAAGCTCTTCATATTTTTTACACCTTTTCAGGCTCTTCATGTTTTTGAACACCACTTCATGCTCCTTATATTTTTCAGAGAGTTTCCTGCTCCTCATGTATTTCACACCTTCAGAAGCTCTTCATATTTTTCACACCTTTTCAGGCTCTTCATGTTTTTCCACACCACTTCATGCTTCTCCAAATTTTCAGCTCTTTCATGCTCCTCATGTATTTCACACCTTTTGAAGCTCTTCATATTTTTCACACCTTTTCATGCTCTTCATGTTTTTGATCACCGTTTCATGCTCCTCCTTTTTTTTCAGACCGTTTCATGCTCCTCATATTTTTCACACCTTTTTAAGCTCTTCATGTTTTTCACACCTTTTCAGCCTCTTCATGTTTTTGAACACCCCTTCTTGCTCCTTTTATTTTTCAGAGAGTTTCATGCTTCTCATGTATTTCACACCTTTTGAAGCTCTTCATATTTTTCACACCTTTACAGGCTCTTCATGTTTTTGAACACCGTTTCATGCTCCTCCTATTTTTCAGACCGTTTCATGCTCCCCATATTTTTGAGACCTTTTGAAGCCCTCATATATTTCACACCTTTTCAGGCTCTTCATTTTTTTCAACACCACGTCATGCTCCTCCTATTTTTCAGACCCCTTTATGCTCTTCTCATTTTTGACACCTTTTGAAGCTCTTCATATTTTTCACACCTTTTGAAGCTCTTCATATTTTTCACACCTTTTCATGCTCTTCATGTTTTTGATCACCGCTTCATGCTCCTCCTATTTTCAGACCGTTTCATGCTCCTCATATTTTTCACACATTTTGAAGCTCCTCCTATTTTTCACAACCTTTCACGCTCTTCATGTTTTTCAACACGGCTTCATGATCCTCCTATTTTTCTGACAGTTTCATGCTCCTCCTATTTTTCAGCACGTTTCATACTCCTCCAAATTTTCAGACCGTTTCATGCTCCTCATATTTGTCACACCTTTCGAAGCTCTTCATATTTTTCACACCTTTTCTGGATCTTCATGTTTTTGAGCAGAGCTTCATGCTCCACCTATTTTTCAGACCGTTTCATCCTCCTCATATTTTTGACACCTTTTGAAGCTCTTCATATTTTTCACACCTTTTCAGGCTCTTCAGGTTTTTCAACACCGCTTCATGCTCCTCCTTTTTTGCAGACCGTTTCATGCTCCGCATATTTTTGACACCTTTTGAATTTCTTCATATTTTTCACACCTTTTCAGGCTCTTCATGTTTTTGAACACCACTTCATGCTCCTCGTATTTTTCAGAGAGTTTCATGCTCCGCATGTATTTCACACCTTATGAAGCTCTTCATATTTTTCACACCTTTTCAGGTTCTTCATGTTTTTGAACACCGCTTCATGATTCTCCTATTTTTCAGACCCTTTCATGCTCTTCATATTTTTGACACGTTTTGAAGCTCTTCATATTTTTCACACCTTTTCAGGCTCTTCATGTTTTTCCACACCACTTCATGCTTCGCCTAATTTTCAGACCGTTTCATGCTCCTCTTGTATTTCACACATTTTGAAGCTCTTCATATTTTTCACACCTTTTTAGGCTCTTCATGTTTTTGACGACCGCTTCATGCTCCTCCTATTTTTCAGACCATTTGATGCTCCTCATATTTTTTGACACCTTTTGAAGCTCTTCATATTTTTCACACCTTTTAGGCTCTTCATGTTTTTCAACACCGTTTCATGATCTTCCTATTTTTCAGACCGTTTCATTCTCATCTCATTTTTGACACCTTTTGAAGCTCTTCATATTTTTCACACCTTTTCAGGATGTTCATGTTTTTCCAGCCAACTTCATGCTTCTCCTATTTTTCAGACCGTTTCATGCTCCTCATGTATTTCACACCTTTGAAGCTCTTCATATTTTTCACACCTTTTCAGGCTCTTCATGTTTTTGATCACCGTTTCATGCTCCTCCTATTTTTCAGACCGTTTCATGCTCCTCATATTTTTCACACTTTTTGAAGCTCTTCATATCTTTCACAACTTTTCAGGGTCTTCATGTTTTTGAACACCAATTCATGATCCTCCTATTTTTCAGACCATTTCATGCTCTTCATAATTTTGACCCATTTTGAAGCTCTTCATATATTTCACACCTTTTCAGGCTCTTCATGTTTTTCAAAACCACTTCATGCTCCTCCTAATTTTCAGACCGTTTCATGTTCTTCTCATTTATGACACATTTTGAAGCTCTTCATATTTTTCACACCTTTTCAGGCTCTTCATGTTTTTGAACACAGCTTCATGCTCCTCCTATTTTTCAGACCGTTTCATGCTCGTCATATTTTTGACACCTTTTGAAGCTCTTCATATTTTTCACACCTATTCAGGCTCTTCATGTTTTTGAACACCGTTTCATGATCCTCCTATTTTTCAGACCGTTTCATGCTCCTCATATATTTGACACATTTAGAAGCTCTTCATATTTTCACACCTTTTCAGGATCTTCATATTTTTCAACACCGCTGCATGCTCCTCCTATTATTCAGTGGGTTTCATGTTGATCTCATTTTTGACACCTTTTGAAGCTCTTCATATTTTCACACCTTTTGAAACTCTTCATATTTTTCACACCTTTTCAGGCCCTTCATGATTTTCAACACCGCTTCATGCTCCTCCAATTTTTAAGACCGTTTCATGCTCCTCATATTTTTGACACCTTTAGAAGATCTTCATATTTTCACACCTTTTCATGCTCTTCATGTTTTTCAACAACGCTTCATGCTCCTCCTAATTTTCAGACCGTTTCCTGCTCCTCATATTTTTGACACCTTTTGAAGCTCTTCATATTTTTCACACCTTTTCAGGCTCTTCATATTTTTCAACACCGCATCATGCTCCTCCTATTTTTCAGAGCGTTTCATGCACCTCATATTTTTCACACCTTTTAAAGCTCTTCATATTTTTCACACCTTTTCATGCTCCTTATGTTTTTCAACACCGATTCATTCTCCTCCTATTTTTCAGACCGTTTCATGCTCCTCATATTCTTGACACCTTTTAAAGCTCTTCATATTTTTCACACCTTTTCAGGCTCTTCATGTTTTTGAACACAGCTTCATGCTCCTCCTATTTTTCAGACCGTTTCATGCTCGTCATATTTTTGACACCTTTTGAAGCTCTTCATATTTTTCACACCTATTCAGGCTCTTCATGTTTTTGCACACCGTTTCATGATCCTCCTATTTTTCAGACCGTTTCATGCTCCTCATATATTTGACACATTTAGAAGCTCTTCATATTTTCACACCTTTTCAGGATCTTCATATTTTTCAACACCGCTGCATGCTCCTCCTATTATTCAGACGGTTTCATGTTGATCTCATTTTTGACACCTTTTGAAGCTCTTCATATTTTCACACCTTTTGAAACTCTTCATATTTTTCACACCTTTTCAGGCCCTTCATGATTTTCAACACCGCTTTATGCTCCTCCAATTTTTAAGACCGTTTCATGCTCCTCATATTTTTGACACCTTTAGAAGATCTTCATATTTTCACACCTTTTCATGCTCTTCATGTTTTTCAACAACGCTTCATGCTCCTCCTAATTTTCAGACCGTTTCATGCTCCTCATATTTTTGACACCTTTTGAAGCTCTTCATATTTTTCACACCTTTTCAGGCTCTTCATATTTTTCAACACCGCATCATGCTCCTCCTATTTTTCAGACCGTTTCATGCACCTCATATTTTTCACACCTTTTAAAGCTCTTCATATTTTTCACACCTTTTCATGCTCCTTATGTTTTTCAACACCGATTCATTCTCCTCCTATTTTTCAGACCGTTTCATGCTCCTCATAAAATTGACACCTTTTAAAGCTCTTCATATTTTTCACACCTTTTCAGGCTCTTCGTGATTTTGAACACAGCTTCATGCTCCTCCTATTTTTCAGACCGTTTCATGCTCCTCATAATTTTCATACCTTTTGAAGCTCTTCATATTTTTCACAACTTTTCAGGCTCTTCCTATTTTGAACACCGCTTCATG
Source organism: Dama dama (assembly GCF_033118175.1). Classification (NCBI taxonomy): domain Eukaryota; kingdom Metazoa; phylum Chordata; class Mammalia; order Artiodactyla; family Cervidae; genus Dama; species Dama dama. The sequence goes on from NW_026870971.1 coordinate 1,820,630, forward strand.
CTCCCCCTTTTTTCAGACCGTTTAAGATCCTCATGTATTTGACACCTTTTGAAGCTCTTCATATTTTTCACATGTTTTCAGGCTCTTCATGTTTTTGAACACCGCTTCATGCTCCACCTATTTTTCAGACCGTTTCATGCTCCTCATATTTTTGACACCTTTTGAAGCTCTTCATATTTTTCACACCTTTTCAGGCTCTTCAGGTTTTTCAACACGGCTTCATGCTCCACCTATTTTTCAGACCGTTTCATCCTCCTCATATTTTTGACACCTTTTGAAGCTCTTCATATTTTTCACACCTTTTCAGGCTCTTCAAGTTTTACAACACCACTTCATGCTCCTCCTATTTTTCAGAGAGTTTCATGCTCCTCATGTATTTCACACCTTATGAAGCTCTTCATATTTTTCACACCTTTTCAGGCTCTTCATGTTTTTCACACCTTTTCAGGCTCTTCATGTTTTGCAACACAACTTCATTCTCCTAGTATTTTTAAGACCGTTTCATGCTCCTCATATTTTTGACACCTATTGAAGCTCTTCATATTTCTCACACCTTTTCAGGCTCTTCATGTTTTTCACACCTTTTCAGGCTCTTCATGTTTTGCAACACAACTTCATTCTCCTAGTATTTTTAAGACCGTTTCATGCTCCTCATATTTTTGACACCTATTGAAGCTCTTCATATTTTTCACACGTTTTCAGGCTCTTCATGTTTTTCAACACTGCTTCATGCTGCTTCTGTTTTTAAGACCGTTTCATGCTCCTCATGTTTTTCACACCTTTTGAAGCTCTTCATGTTTTTCACACCTTTTGAAGCTCTTCATATTTTTCACACCTTTTCAGGCTCTCATATTTTTCATCACCGTTTCATGCTGCTTCTGTTTTTCAGACCGTTTCATGCTCCTCATATTTTTCACACTTTTTGAAGCTCTTCATATTTATCACACCTTTTCAGGCTCTTCATGTTTTTAACACCACTTCATGCTCCTCGTATTTTTCAGACCGTTTCATGCCCCTCATATTTTTGACACCTTTTGAAGCTCTTCATATTTTTCACACTTTTCAGGCTCTTAATGTTTTTCAACACAACATAATGCTCCTCCTATTTTTCAGACTGTTTCATGCACCTCATATTTTTGATACTTTTAGAAGCTCTTCATATTTTTCACACCTTTTGAAGCTCTTCATATTTTTCACAACTTTTCAGGCTCTTCTTGTATTTGAACACCGGTTCATGTTCCTCCTATATTTCAGGCCGTTTAATGCTCCTCATGTATTTCACACATTTTGAAGCTCGTCATATTTTTTACACCTTTTCAGGCGCTTCATGTTTTTGAACAACGCTTCATGATCCTCTTATTTTTCAGATCATTTCATGCTCTTCATATTTTTTACACCTTTTGAAACTCTTCATATTTTTCACACCTGTTCAGGCTCTTCATGTTTTTCCACACCACCTCATGCTTCACTTAATTTTCAGACGTTTCATGCTCCTCATGTATTTCACACCTTTTGAAGCTCTTCATATTTTTCACACCTTTTCATGCTCTTCATGTTTTTCAACACAGTTTCATGCTGCTTCTATTTTTCAGACCGTTTCATGCTCCTCATATTTTTCACACCTTTTGAAGCTCTTCATATTTTTCACACCTTTTCAGGCTCTTCATGTTTTTGAACACGGTTTCATGATCCTCCTATTTTTCAGACCGTTTCATGCTCATCTCATTTTTGACACCTTTTGAAGCTTTTCATAATTTTCACTACTTTTTAGGCTCTTCATGTTTTTGATCACCGCTTCATGCTCCTCCTATTTTTCAGAGAGTTTCATGCTCCTCATGTATTTCACAACTTTTGAAGCTCTTCATATTTTTCACACCTTTTCAGGCTGTTCATGTTTTTGAACACCGCTTCATGATTCTCCTATTTTTCAGACCTTTTCATGTTCTTCATATTTTTGACCCATTTTGAAGCTCTTCATATTTTTCACACCTTTTCAGGCTCTTCATGTTTTTCCACACCACTTCATGCTTCTCCTAATTTTCAGACCGTTTCATGCTCCTCATATATTTCACACCTTTTGAAGCTCTTCCTATTTTTCACACCTTTTCAGGCTCTTCATGTTTTTGACGACCGCTTAATGCTCCTCTTATTTTTCAGACCGTTTGATGCTCCTCATATTTTTGACACCTTTTGAAGCTCTTTCTATTTTTCACAACTTTTAGTGACTTCATATTTTTCAACACCTTTTCATGATTTTCCTATTTTTCAGACCGTTTCATGCTCATCTCATATTTGACACCTTTTGAAGCTTTTCATATTTTTGACAACTTTTCAGGCTCTTCATGATTTTGAAAACAGCTTCATGCTCCTCCTATTTTTCAAAGAGTTTCATGCTCCTCATGTATTTCACACCTTTTGAAGCTCTTCATATTTTTCACACCTTTTCAGGCTGTTCATGTTTTTCCACACCACTTCATGCTTCTCCTATTTTTCAGCCCGTTTCATGCTCCTCATGTATTTCACATCTTTTGAAGCTCTTCATATTTTTCAAACCTTTTCAGGCTCTTCATGTTTTTGATCACCGTTTCATGCTCCTCCTATTTTTCAGACAGTTTCATGCTCCTCATATTTTTGACACTTTTTGAAGCTCTTCATATTTTACACACCTTTTCAGGCTCTTAATGTTTTTCAACACCACTTCATGCTCCTCCTATTTTTCAGACCGATTCATGCTCCTCATATATTTGACACATTTATAAGCTCTTCATATTTTTCACACCTTTTCAGGCTCTTCATATTTTTCAACAACGCTTCATGCTCCTCCTATTTTTCAGACGGTTTCTTGTTGATCTCATTTTTGACACCTTTTGAATCTCTTCATATTTTTCACACCTTTTGAAACTCTTCATATTTTTCACACCTTTTCAGGCTCTTCATGTTTTTCACACATTTTCAGGCTCTTCATGTTTTTCAACACCGTTTCATGCTGTTTCTATTTTTCAGACAGTTTCATGCTCCTCATATTTTTCACATCTTTTGAAGCTCTTCATATTTTTCACACCTTTTCAGGCTCTTCATGTTTTTCAACACCTCTTCATGCTCCTGCTATTTTTCAGACTGTTTCATGCTCCTCATATTTTTGACACCTTTAGAAGCTCTTCATATTTTTCAAACCTTTTCAGGCTCTTCATGTTTTTGAACACTGCTTCATGCTCCTCCTATTTTTCAGACCGTTTCATGCTCCTCATATTTTGACACCTTTTGAAGCTTTTCATATTTTTCACACCTTTTCAGGCTCTTCAAGTTTTTCAACACCACTTCATGCTTTTCCTTTTTTGCAGACCATTTCATGCTCCTCATATTTTTGACACCTTTTGTTGCTCTTCATATTTTTCACACCTTTTCAGGCTCTTCTTATTTTTCAAACAAGTGAAGCTCTTCATATTTTTCACACTTTTTCAGGCTTTTCATGTTTAGAATACCGCTTCATGCTCCTTCTATTTTTCTGACCGTTTCTTCCTCCTCATGTATTTCACACCTTTTGAAGCTCTTCGTATTTTTCACACCTTTTCAGGCTCTTCATGTCTTTGAACACCGTTTTATGCTGCTTCTATTTTTCAGACCGTTTCATGCTCCTCATATATTTTAAACCTTTGAATCTCTTCATATTATTCACACCTTTTCAGGCTGTTCATGTTTTTCAACAACGCTTCATGATCCTCCTATTTTTCAGACCGTTTCATGCTCCTCATAATTTTGACACCCTTTGAAGCTCTTCTTATATTTCACACCTTTTCAGACTCTTCATGTTTTCGAACACCACTTCAAGTTCCTCCTATTTTTGCGACGGTTTCATGCTCCTCATGTATTTCACTCCTTTTGAAGCTCTTCATATTTTTCACACCTTTTCAGGCTCTTCATGATTTTCAACCCCACTTCATGCTCCTCCTATTTTTCAGACCGTTTCATGTTCCTCATATTTTTGACACCTTTTGAAGCTCTTCATATTTTCTACACCTTTTCAGGCTCTTCATGTTTTTCAACACAGCTTCATGCTCCTCTAATTTTTCAGACCATTTGGTGCTCCTCATATTTTTCACAGCTTTTGAAGCTCTTCATATTTTTCACACCTTTTCAGGCTCTTCATGTTTTTCAACACCACTTCATGCTCCTCCTATTTTTCAGACCGTTTCATGCTCCTCATATTTTTGACACCTTTTGAAGCTCTTCATATTTTTCACACCTTTTCAGGCTCCTCCTGTTTTTGAACACCGTTTCATGCTCCTAGTATTTTTCAGACCATTTCATGCTCCTCATATTTTTGACACCTTTTGAAGCTCTTCATATTTTTCACACCTTTTCAGGCTCTTCAAGTTTTTGAACAATGCTACAATGCTCCTCCTATTTTTCAGACCGTTTCATGCTCCTCATATTTTTGAACTCTTTTAAAGCTCTTCATATTTTTCACGCCTTTTGAAGCTCTTCATATATTTCACACTTTTTCAGGCTCTTCATATTTTTCAACACCACTTCATGCTTCTCCTATTTCTCAGACCGTTTCATGCTCATCTCATTTTTGACAGCATTTGAAGCTCTTCATATTTTTCACAACTTTTGAAGCTCTTCATATTTTTCACACCTTTTCAGGCTCCTCATGTTTTTCAACACCGCTTCATGCTCCTCCTATTTTTCAGACCATTTCATGCTCCTCTCATTTCTGAAATCTTTTGAAGCTCTTCATATATTTCACACATTTTCAGGCTGTTAATGTTTTTCAACACGGCTTCATGCTCCTCCTATTTTTCAGACCGTTTCATGCTCATCTAATTTATGACACCTTCTGAAGCTCTTCATAGTTTTCACAAATTTTCAGGCTCTTCATATTTTTGAACACCGCTTCATGCTCCTCCTATTTTTCAGACCGTTTCATGCTCCTCATTTATTTCACACATTTTGAAGCTCTTCATATTTTACACACCTTTTCAGGCTCGTCATGATTTTCAATAACACTTCATGCTCCTCCTATTTTTCAGACAGTTTCATGCTCATCTAATTTTTGACACCTTTTGAAGCTCTTCATATATTTCACACCTTTTGAAGCTCTTCGTATTTTTCACATTTTTGAAGCTCTTCGTATTTTTCACACATTTTCACGCTCTTCATGTTTTTCATCATGACTTCATGCTCCTCCTATTTTTCAGACCGTTTCATGCTCCTCATATTTTTGACACCTTTTGAAATCTTCATATACTTCACACCTTTTCAGATTCTTCATTTTTTTGAAAAGAACTTCATGCTCCTTCTATTTCTCAGACCGTTTCATGGTCATCTCATTTTTGACACCTTTTGAAGCTCCTCATATTTTTCATTCCTTTTGAAGATCTTCATATTTTTCACACGTTTTCAGGCTCTTCATATTTTTCAACACCGCATCATGCTTCTCCTATTTTTCAGACAGTTTCATTCTCCTCATATTTTTGACACGTTTTGAAGCTCTTCATATTTTTCACACCTTTTCAGGCTCTTCATGTTTTTCAACACTGTTTCATGATCCTCCTATTTTTCAGACCGTTTCATGCACCTCATAATTTTGACACCTTTTGAAACTCTTCTTATATTTCACACCTTTTCAGACTCTTCATGTGTTCGAACACCACTTCAAGTTCCTCCTATTTTTGCGACCGTTTAATGCTCTTCATATTTTTGACACCTTTTGAAGCTCTTCATATTTTTCACACCTTTTGAAGCTCTTCATATATTTCACACATTTTCAGGCTCTTCATGTTTTTCAACACCACTTCATGCTCCTCCTATTTTTCAGACCGTTTCTTGCTCATCTAATTTTTGACACCTTTTGAAGCTCTTCATATATTTCACACCTTTTGAAGCTCTTCATATATTTCACATTTTTGAAGCTCTTCAAATTTTTCACACCTTTTCAGGCTCTTCATGTTTTTGAACACCGCTTCATGCTCCTCCGGTTTTTCAGACCGTTTCATGCTCCTCATATTTTTGACACCTTTTGAAGCTTTTCATATTTTTTACAACATTTCAGGCTTTTCATGTTTTTGAACACCTCTTCATGCTCCTCGTATTTTTCACACCATTTGAAGCTCTTCATATTTTTCACACCTTTTGAGGCTCTTCATGTTTTTCAACACCGCTTCATGCTACTCCTATTTTTCAGACCGATTAATGCTCCTCTTGTACTTCACACCTTTTGTAGCTCTTCATATTTTTCTCACATTTTCAGGCTCTTCATGTTTTTCAACACCGCTTCATGCTCCTCCAATTTTTCAGACCGATTTATGCTCCTCAAGTATTTCACACCTTTTGAGGCTTCATGTTTTTCAACACCACTTTATGCTCCACATATTTTTCAGACCGTTTCACGCTCCTCATATTTTTGACACCTTTTGAAGCTCTTCATATTTTTCACACCTTTTCTGGCTCTTCATGATTTTCAACAGCGCTTCATGCTCCTCCTATTTTTCAGACCGTTTCATGCTCATCTCATTTTTGACACCTTTTGAAGCTCTTCATATTTTTCACACCTTTTGAAGCTCTTTATATTTTTCACAAGTTTTCAGATCTTCATGTTTTTCAACACCGCTTCTTGATCCTCCTATTTTTCAGACCGTTTCATGCTCCTCCTAATTTTCACACCTTTTGAAGCACCTCAAATTTTTCACACCTTTTCAGGCTCTTCTTGTTCTTGAACACGGTTTCCTGCTCCTCCTTTTTTTCAGACCGTTTCATGCTCCTCATATTTTTGACACCTTTTGAATCTCTTCATATATTTCACACCTTTTCAGGCTCTTCATATATTGGAACACCACTTCATGCTCCTCCTATTTTTCGGACGGTTTCATTCTCCTCATGTACTTCACACCTTTTGAAGCTCTTCATATATTTCACACTTTTTCAGGCTCTTCATGTTTTTCAACACCACTTCATGCTCCTCTTATTTTTCAAAACGTTTCATGCTCATCTCATTTTTGACACCTTCTGAAGCTCTTCATATTTGTTACACCCTTTCAGGCTCTTCATGTTTTTCAACACGGCTTCATGCTACTCCTATTTTTCAGACCGTTTCATGCTCCTCATATTTTTCACACATTTTGAAGCTCTTCATATTTTTCACACATTTTCAGGCTCTTCATGTTTTTCAACACCACTTCATGCTCCTCCTATTTTTCAGACCGTTTCATGCTCCTCATGTATTTCACACCTTTTGAAGCTCTTCATATTTTTCACACTTTTTGAAGCTCTTCATATATTTCACACATTTTCAGGCTCTTCATGTTTTTCAACACCGCTTCATGCTCCTCCTTTTTTTCAGACCGTTTCATGGTCCTCATGTATTTCACACATTTTGAGGCTCTTCATATCTTTCACACCTTTTCAGCCGCTTCATGTTTTTGAACACCGTTTCATGCTCCTCCTATTTTTCAGACCGTTTCATGCTCCTCATATTTTTGACACCTTTTGAAGCTCTTCATGTATTTCACACGTTTTCAGTCTCTTCAGGTTTTTCAACACCGCTTCATGCTCCTCCTATATTTCAGACCGTTTCATGCTCCTCATATTTTTGACACATTTTGAAGCTCTTCATATTTTTCACACATTTTCAGGCTCTTCATATTTTTCACAAGTTTTCAGATCTTCATGTTTTTCAACACCGCTTCTTGATCCTCCTATTTTTCAGATCGTTTCATGCTCCTCATATTTTTGTCACGTTTTGAAGCTCTTCATATTTTTCACATCTTTTCAGGCTCTTCATGTTTTTCCACACCACTTCATGCTTCTCCTGTTTTTCAGACCGTTTCATGATCCTCATGAATTTCACACATTTTGAAGCTCTTTATATTTTTCACATATTTTCAGGCTCTTCATGTTTTTGATCACCGCTTCATGATCCTCCTATTTTTCAGACCGTTTCATGCTCTTCATATATTTGACACCTCTTGAAGCTCTTCATATTTTTCACACCTTTTCAGGCTCTTCATGTTTTTCCCCACCACTTCATTCTTCTCCTATTTTTCAGACCATTTCATGCTCCTCATGAATTTCACACCTTTTGAAGCTCTTCATATTTTTCACACCTTTTCAGGCTCTTCATGTTTTTTATCACCATTTCATGCTCCTATTTTTCAGACCGTTTCATGCTCCTCATATTTTTGACACCTTTTGCAGCTCTTCATATTTTTCACAAGTTTTCAGTCTCTTCATGATTTTGAACACCGCTTCATGATCCTCCTATTTTTAAGACCGTTTCATGCTCTTCATATTTTTGACACCTTTTGCAGCTCTTCATATTTTTCACACCTTTTCAGGCTCTTCATGTTTTTCAACACCGCTTCATGCTGCTTCTCTTTTTCAGACCGTTTCATGCTCCTCATATTTTTCACACCTTTTGAAGCTCCTCATATTTTTCACACCTTTTCAGGCTCTTCATGTTTTTGAACACCGCTTCATGCTCCTCCAATTTTTCAGGCCGTTTCATGCTCCTCATAATTTTGACACCTTTTGAAGCTCTTCATATGTTTCACACCTTTTCAGGCTCTTCATTTTTTTCAACAACACTTCATGCTCCTCCTATTTTTCAGACGGTTTCATGCTCATCTCATTTTTTACACCTTTTGAAGCTCTTCATATTTTTCACACCTTTTCAGGCTCTTCATATTTTTCACACGTTTTCAGGCTCTTTTTGTTTTTCAACACCGCTTCATGCTCCTCCTATTTTTCAGACCGTTTCATGCTCCTCATATTTTTGACACCTTTTGAAGCTCTTCATATTTTTCACAACTTTTCAGTATCTTCCTGTTTTTGAACACCGTTTCATGCTCCTCCTATTTTTCAGTCCGTTTAATGCTCCTCATGTATTTCACACCTTTTGAAGCTCTTCATATTTTTCACACGTTTTCAGGCTCTTCATGTTTTTGAACACCGCTTCATGCTCCTCCAATTTCAGACCGTTTCATGCTCCTCATGTATTTCACACCTTTTGAAGCTCTTCATATTTTTCACAACTTTTCAGGCTCCTCATGTTTTTGAACACCGCTTCATGCTCCTCCTATTTTCCAGACCGTTTCATGCTCCTCATATTTTTGACACCTTTTGCAGGTCTTCATATTTTTCACACCTTTTCAGGCTCTTCATATTTTTGAACACTGCTTCATGATCCTCCTATTTTTCAGACCGTTTCATGCTCTTCATATTTTTGACACCTTTTGAAGCTCTTCATATTTTTCACACCTTTTCAGGCTCTTCATGTTTTTCCACATCACTTCATGCTTCTCCTATTTTTCAGACCGTTTCATGATCCTCATGAATTTCACACATTTTGAAGCTCTTTATATTTTTCACACATTTTTAGCCTCTTCATGTTTTTGATCACCGCTTCATGATCCTCCTATTTTTCAGACCGTTTCATGCTCATCATATATTTGACATCTCTTGAAGCTCTTCATATTTTTCACACCTTTTCAGGCTCTTCATGTTTTTCCCCACCACTTCTTTCTTCTCCTATTTTTCAGACCATTTCATGCTCCTCATGAATTTCACACCTTTTGAAGCTCTTCATATTTTTCACACCTTTTCAGGCTCTTCATGTTTTTTATCACCGTTTCATGCTTCTCCTATTTTTCAGACCGTTTCATGCTCCTCATATTTTTCACACCTTTTGAAGCTCTTCATAATTTTCACATCTTTTCAGTCTCTTCATGTTTTTGAGCACCATTTCATGCCGCTTCTATTTTTTAGACCGTTTCCTGCTCCTCATATTTTTCACTCCTTTTGATGCTCTTCATATTTTTCACACGTTTTCAGGCTCTTCTTGTTTTTCAACACCGCTTCATGCTCCTCCTATTTTTCAGACCGTTTCTTGCACCTCATATTTTTCTCACCTTTTGAAGCGCTTCATATTTTCCACACCTTTTCAGGCTCTTCATGTTTTTCAACACCGCTTCATGCTCCTCCTATTTTTCAGACCGTTTCATGCTCCTCATATTTTTGACACGTTTTGAAGCTCTTCATATATTTCACACGTTTTCAGGCTCTTTATATTTTTCACACCTTTTCATGCTCTTCATGTTTTTGAACACCATTTCATGATCCTCCTATTTTTCTGACCGTTTAATGCTCCTCATATTTTTGACACCTTTAGAAACTCTTCATATTTTCCACACCTTTTCAAGCACTTCATGGTTTTCCACACCTCTTCATGCTCCTCCTATTTTTCAGAGGGTTTCATGCTATTCATATTTTTGATAACTTTTGAAGCTCTTCATATTTTTCACACCTTTTCAGGCTCTTCATGTTTTTCAAGACCACTTCATGCTTCTCCTATTTTTCAGACCGTTTCATGCTCATCTCATTTTTGACACCTTTTGAAGTTCTTCATATTTTTCCCACCTTTTGAAGCTCTTCATATATTTCACACGTTTTCAGGTTCTTCATATTTTTCAACACCGTTTCATGCTGCTTCTATTTTTCAGACCGTTTCATGCTCCTCATATTTTTCACACCTTTTGAAGCTCTTCATATTTTTCACACGTTTTCAGGCTTTTCATGTTTTTCAACACCGTTTAATTCTGCTTCTATTTTTCAGACCGTTTCATGCTCCTCATATTTTTGACACCTTTAGACTCTTCATATTTTTCACACCTTTTCAGCCTCTTCATGTTTTTCACACATTTTCAGCCTCTTCATGTTTTTGAACACCCCTTCTTGCTCCTTTTATTTTTCAGAGAGTTTCATGCTCCTCATGTATTTCACACCTTTTAAAGCTCTTCATATTTTTCACACCTTTACAGGCTCTTCATGTTTTTGAACACCGTTTCATCCTCCTCCTATTTTTCAGACCGTTTCATGCTCCTCATATTTTTCACACCTTTTCAAGCTCTTCATGTTTTTGCACACTGCTTCATGCTCTTCCTATTTTTCAGACCGTTTCATGCTCCTCATATTTTTGACACCTTTTGAAGCTCTTCATATTTTTCACACCTTTTCAGGCTCTTCATGTTTTTCAACACCAATTCATGCTTCTCCTATTTTTCAGACTGTTTAATGCTCCTTATATTTTTGACACCTTTAGAAACTCTTCATATTTTTCACACCTTTTCAAGCACTTCATGGTTTTCCACACCGCTTCATGCTCCTCCTATTTTTCATACCGTTTCATTCTCCTCATATTTTTGACATCTTTTGAAGCTCTCATATATTTCACACCTTTTCAGGCTCTTCATTTTTTTCAACACCACGCCATGCTCCTCCTATTTTTCAGACCCTTTTATGCTCTTCTCATTTTTGACACCATTTGAAGCTCTTCATATTTTTCACACCTTTTGAAGCTCTTCATGGTTTTCACACCTTTTCAGGCTCTTCATGTTTTTCAACACCGCTTCATGCTCCTTCTATTTTTCTGACCGTTTCATGCTCCTCATAATTTTGACACATTTTGAAGCTCTTCATATTTTTCACACCTTTTCAGGCTCTTCATGTTTTTCAACACCGCTTCGTGCTCCTCCTCTTTTTCAGACCGTTTCATGCTCCTCATATTTTTGACATCTACTGAAGCTCTTCATATTTCTCACACCTTTTCAGGTTCTTCACGTTTTTCAACACCACTTCATGCTCATCCTATTTTTCAGACCGTTTCATGCACATCTCATTTTTGACACCTTTTGAAGCTCTTCATATCTTTCATATTTTTGAAGTTCTTCATATTTTCACAGGTTTTCAGACTCTTCATGTTTTTCAACACCGCTTCATGCTCCTGCTATTTTTGAGACCATTTCATGCTCTTCATATATTTGACACCTCTTGAAGCTCTTCATATTTTTCACACCTTTTCAGGCTCTTCATGTTTTTCCCCACCACTTCATTCTTCTCCTATTTTTCAGATCATTTCATGCTCCTCATGAATTTCACACCTTTTGAAGCTCTTCATATTTTTCACACCTTTTCAGGCTCTTCATGTTTTTTATCACCGTTTCATGCTCCTATTTATCAGACCGTTTCATGCTCCTCATATTTTTGACACCTTTTGCAGCTCTTCATATTTTTCACAAGTTTTCAGTCTCTTCATGATTTTGAACACCGCTTCAAGATCCTCCTATTTTTAAGACCGTTTCATGCTCTTCATATTTTTGACACCTTTTGCAGCTCTTCATATTTTTCACACCTTTTCAGGCTCTTCATGTTTTTCAACACCGTTTCATGCTGCTTCTCTTTTTCAGACCGTTTCATGCTCCTCATATTTTTCACACCTTTTGAAGCTCCTCATATTTTTCACACCTTTTCAGGCTCTTCATGTTTTTGAACACAGCTTCATGCTACTCCTATTTTTCAGACTGTTTCATGCTCCTCATATTTTTCACACCTTTTGAAGCTCCTCATATTTTTCACACCTTTTCAGGCTCTTCATGTTTTTCAACACCGTTACATGATCCTCCTATTTTTCAGACTGTTTCATGCTCATCTCATTTTTGACACCTTTTGAAGCTTTTCAGATTTTTCTCAACTTTTTAGGCTCTTCATGTTTCTCAACACGGCTTCATGCTCCACATATTTTTCAGACCGCTTCATGCTCATCTCATTTTTGACACCTTTCGAAGCTCTTCATATTTCTCACAAATTTTTAGGCTTTTCATATTTTTGAACACCGCTTCATGCTCCTCCTATTTTTCAGAGAGTTTCATGCTCCTCATGTATTTCACATCTTTTGAAGCTCTTCATATTTCTCACAACTTTTTAGGCTCTTCATGTTTTTCCACATCACTTCATGCTTCTCGTATTTTTCGGCCTGTTTCATGCTCCTCATGTATTTCACACCTTTTGAAGCTCTTCATATTTTTCACACCTTTTCAGGCTCTTCATGTTTTTAATCACCGTTTCATGCTCCTCCTATTTTTCAGACCGTTTCATGCTCCTCATATATTTGACACATTTTGAAGCTCTTTATATTTTTCACACATTTTCAGGCTCTTCATGTTTTTGAACACTGCTTCATGATCCTCCTATTTTTCAGACCTTTTCATGTTCTTCATATGTTTGACACATTTTGAAGCTCTTCATATTTTTCACACCTTTTCAGGCTCTTCATGTGTTTCAACACCACTTCATGCTTCTCCTATTTTTCAGACCGTTTCATGCGCCTCATGTATTTCACACCTTTTGAAGCTCTTCATAATTTTCACATCTTTTCAGTCTCTTCATGTTTTTGAACACCATTTCATGCCGCTTCTATTTTTTAGACCGTTTCCTGCTCCTCATATTTTTCACACCTTTTGATGCTCTTCATATTTTTCACACGTTTTCAGGCTCTTCTTGTTTTTCAACACCGCTTCATGCTCCTCCTATTTTTCAGACCGTTTCTTGCACCTCATATTTTTCTCACATTTTGAAGCGCTTCATATTTTCCACACCTTTTCAGGCTCTTCATGTTTTTCAACACCACTTCATGCTCCTCCTATTTTTCAGACCGTTTCATGCTCCTCATATTTTTGACACGTTTTGAAGCTCTTCATATTTTTCACAGGTTTTCAGGCTCTTCATGTTTTTCACACCTTTTCAGGCTCTTCATGTTTTTGAACACCATTTCATGATCCTCCTATTTTTCTGACCGTTTAATGCTCCTCATATTTTTGACACCTTTAGAAACTCTTCATATTTTTCACACCTTTTCAAGCACTTCATGTTTTTCCACACCGCTTCATGCTCCTCCTATTTTTCAGACGGTTTCATGCTCTTCATATTTTTGATAACTTTTGAAGCTCTTCATATTTTTCACACCTTTTCAGGCTCTTCATGTTTTTCAAGACCACTTCATGCTCCTCCTATTTTTCAGACCGTTTCATGCTCATCTCATTTTTGACACCTTTTGAAGTTCTTCATATTTTTCCCACCTTTTGAAGCTCTTCATATATTTCACACGTTTTCAGGTTCTTCATGTTTTTCAACACCGTTTCATGCTGCTTCTATTTTTCAGACCGTTTCATGCTCCTCATATTTTTCACACCTTTTGAAGCTCTTCATATTTTTCACACGTTTTCAGGCTCTTCATGTTTTTCAACATCGTTTAATTCTGCTTCTATTTTTCAGACCGTTTCATGCTCCTCATATTTTTGACACCTTTAGACTCTTCATATTTTTCACACCTTTTCAGCCTCTTCATGTTTTTCACACATTTTCAGCCTCTTCATGTTTTTGAACACCCCTTCTTGCTCCTTTTATTTTTCAGAGAGTTTCATGCTCCTCATGTATTTCACACCTTTTAAAGCTCTTCATATTTTTCACACCTTTACAGGCTCTTCATGTTTTTGAACACCGTTTCATCCTCCTCCTATTTTTCAGACCGTTTCATGCTCCTCATATTTTTGACACCTTTTGAAGCTCTTCATATTTTTCACACCTTTTCAGGCTCTTCATGTTTTTCAACACCAATTCATGCTTCTCCTATTTTTCAGACTGTTTAATGCTCCTCATATTTTTGACACCTTTAGAAACTCTTCATATTTTTCACACCTTTTCAAGCATTTCATGGTTTTCCACACCGCTTCATGCTCCTCCTATTTTTCATACCGTTTCATTCTCCTCATATTTTTGACACCTTTTGAAGCTCTCATATATTTCACACCTTTTCAGGCTCTTCATTTTTATCAACACCACGTCATGCTCCTCCTATTTTTCAGACCCTTTTATGCTCTTCTCATTTTTGACACCTTTTGAAGCTCTTCATATTTTTCACACCTTTTGAAGCTCTTCAGGTTTTTCACACCTTTTCAGGCTCTTCATGTTTTTCAACACCGCTTCATGCTCCTTCTATTTTTCTGACCGTTTCATGCTCCTCATAATTTTGACACATTTTGAAGCTCTTCATATTTTTCACACCTTTTCAGGCTCTTCATGTTTTTCAACACCGCTTCGTGCACCTCCTCTTTTTTAGACCGTTTCATGCTCCTCATATTTTTGACATCTATTGAAGCTCTTCATATTTCTCACACCTTTTCAGGTTCTTCATGTTTTTCAACACCACTTCATGCTCCTCCTATTTTTCAGACCGTTTCATGCACATCTCATTTTTGACACCTTTTGAAGCTCTTCATATCTTTCATATTTTTGAAGTTCTTCATATTTTCACACGTTTTCAGACTCTTCATGTTTTTCAACACCTCTTCATGCTCCTGCTATTTTTCAGACCGTTTCATGCTCTTCAAATATTTGACACCTCTTGAAGCTCTTCATATTTTTCACACCTTTTCAGGCTCTTCATGTTATTCCCCACCACTTCATTCTTCTCCTATTTTTCAGACCATTTCATGCTCCTCATGAATTTCACACCTTTTGAAGCTCTTCATATTTTTCACACCTTTTCAGGCTCTTCATGTTTTTTATCACCGTTTCATGCTCCTATTTTTCAGACCGTTTCATGCTCCTCATATTTTCGACACCTTTTGCAGCTCTTCATATTTTTCACAAGTTTTCAGTCTCTTCATGATTTTGAACACCGCTTCAAGATCCTCCTATTTTTAAGACCGTTTCATGCTCTTCATATTTTTCACACCTTTTCAGGCTCTTCATGTTTTTCAACACCGTTTCATGCTGCTTCTCTTTTTCAGACCGTTTCATGCTCCTCATATTTTTCACACCTTTTGAAGCTCCTCATATTTTTCACACCTTTTCAGGCTCTTCATGTTTTTGAACACAGCTTCATGCTACTCCTATTTTTCAGACTGTTTCATGCTCCTCATATTTTTCACACCTTTTGAAGCTCCTCATATTTTTCACACCTTTTCAGGCTCTTCATGTTTTTCAACACCGTTACATGATCCTCCTATTTTTCAGACTGTTTCATGCTCATCTCATTTTTGACACCTTTTGAAGCTTTTCAGATTTTTCACAACTTTTTAGGCTCTTCATGTTTCTCAACACGGCTTCATGCTCCACATATTTTTCAGACCGTTTCATGCTCATCTCATTTTTGACACCTTTTGAAGCTCTTCATATTTCTCACAACTTTTTAGGCTTTTCATATTTTTGGACACCGCTTCATGCTCCTCCTATTTTTCAGAGAGTTTCATGCTCCTCATGTATTTCACATCTTTTGAAGCTCTTCATATTTCTCACAACTTTTTAGGCTCTTCATGTTTTTCCACATCACTTCATGCTTCTCGTATTTTTCGGCCTGTTTCATGCTCCTCATGTATTTCACACCTTTTGAAGCTCTTCATATTTTTCACACCTTTTCAGGCTCTTCATGTTTTTAATCACCGTTTCATGCTCCTCCTATTTTTCAGACCGTTTCATGCTCCTCATATATTTGACACATTTTGAAGCTCTTTATATTTTTCACACATTTTCAGGCTCTTCATGTTTTTGAACACTGCTTCATGATCCTCCTATTTTTCAGACCTTTTCATGTTCTTCATATGTTTGACACATTTTGAAGCTCTTCATATTTTTCACACCTTTTCAGGCTCTTCATGTGTTTCAACACCACTTCATGCTTCTCCTATTTTTCAGACCGTTTCATGCGCCTCATGTATTTCACACCTTTTGAAGCTCTTCATAATTTTCACATCTTTTCAGTCTCGTCATGTTTTTGAACACCATTTCATGCCGCTTCTATTTTTTAGACCGTTTCCTGCTCCTCATATTTTTCACACCTTTTGATGCTCTTCATATTTTTCACAGGTTTTCAGGCTCTTCTTGTTTTTCAACACCGCTTCATGCTCCTCCTATTTTTCAGACCGTTTCTTGCACCTCATATTTTTCTCACCTTTTGAAGCGCTTCATATTTTCCACACCTTTTCAGGCTCTTCATGTTTTTCAACACCGCTTCATGCTCCTCCTATTTTTCAGACCGTTTCCTGCTCCTCATATTTTTGACACGTTTTGAAGCTCTTCATATTTTTCACACGTTTTCAGGCTCTTCATGTTTTTCACACCTTTTCAGGCTCTTCATGTTTTTGAACACCATTTCATGATCCTCCTATTTTTCTGACCGTTTAATGCTCCTCATATTTTTGACACCTTTAGTAACTCTTCATATTTTTCACACCTTTTCAAGCACTTCATGGTTTTCCACACCGCTTCATGCTCCTCCTATTTTTCAGACGGTTTCATACTCTTCATATTTTTGATAACTTTTGAAGCTCTTCATATTTTTCACACCTTTTCAGGCTCTTCATGTTTTTCAAGACCACTTCATGCTCCTCCTATTTTTCAGACCGTTTCATGCTCATCTCATTTTTGACACCTTTTGAAGTTCTTCATATTTTTCCCACCTTTTGAAGCTCTTCATATATTTCACACGTTTTCAGGTTCTTCATGTTTTTCAACACCGTTTCATGCTGCTTCTATTTTTCAGACCGTTTCATGCTCCTCATATTTTTCACACCTTTTGAAGCTCTTCATATTTTTCACACGTTTTCAGGCTCTTCATGTTTTTCAACACCGTTTAATTCTGCTTCTATTTTTCAGACCGTTTCATGCTCCTCATATTTTTGACACCTTTAGACTCTTCATATTTTTCACACCTTTTCAGCCTCTTCATGTTTTTCACACATTTTCAGGCTCTTCATGTTTTTGAACACCCCTTCTTGCTCCTTTTATTTTTCAGAGAGTTTCATGCTCCTCATGTATTTCACACCTTTTAAAGCTCTTCATATTTTTCACACCTTTACAGGCTCTTCATCTTTTTGAACACCGTTTCATCCTCCTCCTATTTTTCAGACCGTTTCATGCTCCTCATATTTTTGACACCTTTTGAAGCTCTTCATAATTTTCACACCTTTTCCAGCTCTTCATGTTTTTGCACACTGCTTCATGCTCTTCCTATTTTTCAGACCGTTTCATGCTCCTCATATTTTTGACACCTTTTGAAGCTCTTCATATTTTTCACACCTTTTCAGGCTCTTCATGTTTTTCAACACCAATTCATGCTTCTCCTATTTTTCAGACTGTTTAATGCTCCTCATATTTTTGACACCTTTAGAAACTCTTCATATTTTTCACACCTTTTCAAGCACTTCATGGTTTTCCACACCGCTTCATGCTCCTCCTATTTTTCATACCGTTTCATTCTCCTCATATTTTTGACACCTTTTGAAGCTCTCATATATTTCACACCTTTTCAGGCTCTTCATTTTTTTCAACACAACGTCATGCTCCTCCTATTTTTCAGACCCTTTTATGCTCTTCTCATTTTTGACACCTTTTGAAGCTCTTCATATTTTTCACACCTTTTGAAGCTCTTCATGTTTTTCACACCTTTTCAGGCTCTTCATGTTTTTCAACACCGCTTCATGCTCCTTCTATTTTTCTGACCGTTTCATGCTCCTCATAATTTTGACACATTTTGAAGCTCTTCATATTTTTCACACCTTTTCAGGCTCTTCATGTTTTTCAACACCGCTTCGTGCTCCTCCTCTTTTTCAGACCGTTTCATGCTCCTCATATTTTTGACATCTATTGAAGCTCTTCATATTTCTCACACCTTTTCAGGTTCTTCATGTTTTTCAACACCACTTCATGCTCTTCCTATTTTTCAGACCGTTTCATGCACATCTCATTTTTGACACCTTTTGAAGCTCTTCATATCTTTCATATTTTTGAAGTTCTTCATATTTTCACACGTTTTCAGACTCTTCATGTTTTTCAACACCGCTTCATGCTCCTGATATTTTTCAGACCGTTTCATGCTCTTCAAATATTTGACACCTCTTGAAGCTCTTCATATTTTTCACACCTTTTCAGGCTCTTCATGTTATTCCCCACCACTTCATTCTTCTCCTATTTTTCAGACCATTTCATGCTCCTCATGAATTTCACACCTTTTGAAGCTCTTCATATTTTTCACACCTTTTCAGGCTCTTCATGTTTTTTATCACCGTTTCATGCTCCTATTTTTCAGACTGTTTCATGCTCCTCATATTTTTGACACCTTTTGCAGCTCTTCATATTTTTCACAAGTTTTCAGTCTCTTCATGATTTTGAACACCGCTTCAAGATCCTCCTATTTTTAAGACCGTTTCATGCTCTTCATATTTTTCACACCTTTTCAGGCTCTTCATGTTTTTCAACACCGTTTCATGCTGCTTCTCTTTTTCAGACCGTTTCATGCTCCTCATATTTTTCACACCTTTTGAAGCTCCTCATATTTTTCACACCTTTTCAGGCTCTTCATGTTTTTGAACACAGCTTCATGCTACTCCTATTTTTCAGACTGTTTCATGCTCCTCATATTTTTCACACCTTTTGAAGCTCCTCATATTTTTCACACCTTTTCAGGCTCTTCATGTTTTTCAACACCGTTACATGATCCTCCTATTTTTCAGACTGTTTCATGCTCATCTCATTTTTGACACCTTTTGAAGCTTTTCAGATTTTTCACAACTTTTTAGGCTCTTCATGTTTCTCAACACGGCTTCATGCTCCACATATTTTTCAGACCGTTTCATGCTCATCTCATTTTTGACACCTTTTGAAGCTCTTCATATTTCTCACAACTTTTTAGGCTTTTCATATTTTTGAACACCGCTTCATGCTCCTCCTATTTTTCAGAGAGTTTCATGCTCCTCATGTATTTCACATCTTTTGAAACTCTTCATATTTCTCACAACTTTTTAGGCTCTTCATGTTTTTCCACATCACTTCATGCTTCTCGTATTTTTCGGCCTGTTTCATGCTCCTCATGTATTTCACACCTTTTGAAGCTCTTCATATTTTTCACCCCTTTTCAGGCTCTTCATGTTTTTAATCACCGTTTCATGCTCCTCCTTTTTTGCAGACCGTTTCATGCTCCTCATATATTTGACACATTTTGAAGCTCTTTATATTTTTCACACATTTTCAGGCTCTTCATGTTTTTGAACACTGCTTCATGATCCTCCTATTTTTCAGACCTTTTCATGTTCTTCATATGTTTGACACATTTTGAAGCTCTTCATATTTTTCACACCTTTTCAGGCTCTTCATGTGTTTCAACACCACTTCATGCTTCTCCTATTTTTCAGACCGTTTCATGCGCCTCATGTATTTCACACCTTTTGAAGCTCTTCATAATTTTCACATCTTTTCAGTCTCTTCATGTTTTTGAACGCCATTTCATGCCGCTTCTATTTTTAGACCGTTTCCTGCTCCTCATATTTTTCACACCTTTTGATGCTCTTCATATTTTTCACACGTTTTCAGGCTCTTCTTGTTTTTCAACACCGCTTCATGCTCCTCCTATTTTTCAGACCGTTTCTTGCACCTCATATTTTTCTCACCTTTTGAAGCGCTTCATATTTTCCACACCTTTTCAGGCTCTTCATGTTTTTCAACACCGCTTCATGCTCCTCCTATTTTTCAGACCGTTTCATGCTCCTCATATTTTTGACACGTTTTGAAGCTCTTCATATTTTTCACACGTTTTCAGGCTCTTCATGTTTTTGAACGCCATTTCATGATCCTCCTATTTTTCTGACCGTTTAATGCTCCTCATATTTTTGACACCTTTAGAAACTCTTCATATTTTTCACACCTTTTCAAGCACTTCATGTTTTACCACACCACTTCATGCTCCTCCTATTTTTCAGACCGTTTCATGCTCATCTCATTTTTGACACCTTTTGAAGTTCTTCATATTTTTCCCACCTTTTGAAGCTCTTCATATATTTCACACGTTTTCAGTTTCTTCATGTTTTTCAACACCGTTTCATGCTGCTTCTATTTTTCAGACCGTTTCATGCTCCTCATATTTTTCACACCTTTTGAAGCTCTTCGTATTTTTCACACGTTTTCAGGCTCTTCATGTTTTTCAACACCGTTTAATTCTGCTTCTATTTTTCAGACCGTTTCATGCTGCTCATATTTTTGACACCTTTAGACTCTTCATATTTTTCACACCTTTTCAGCCTCTTCATGTTTTTCACACATTTTCAGCCTCTTCATGTTTTTGAACACCCCTTCTTGCTCCTTTTATTTTTCAGAGAGTTTCATGCTCCTCATGTATTTCACACCTTTTAAAGCTCTTCATATTTTTCACACCTTTACAGGCTCTTCATGTTTTTGAACACCGTTTCATCCTCCTCCTATTTTTCAGACCGTTTCATGCTCCTCATATTTTTGACACCTTTTGAAGCTCTTCATAATTTTCACACCTTTTCCAGCTCTTCATGTTTTTGCACACTGCTTCATGCTCTTCCTATTTTTCAGACCGTTTCATGCTCCTCATATTTTTGACACCTTTTGAAGCTCTTCATATTTTTCACACCTTTTCAGGCTCTTCATGATTTTCCACACCAATTCATGCTTCTCCTATTTTTCAGACTGTTTAATGCTCCTCATATTTTTGACACCTTTAGAAACTCTTCATATTTTTTAACACCTTTTCAAGCACTTCATGGTTTTCCACACCACTTCATGCTCCTCCTATTTTTCAGACCGTTTCATTCTCCTCATATTTTTGACACCTTTTGAAGCTCTCATATATTTCACACCTTTTCAGGCTCTTCATTTTTTTCAACACCACGTCATGCTCCTCCTATTTTTCAGACCCTTTTATGCTCTTCTCATTTTTGACACCTTTTGAAGCTCTTCATATTTTTCACACCTTTTGAAGCTCTTCATGGTTTTCACACCTTTTCAGGCTCTTCATGTTTTTCAACACCGCTTCATGCTCCTTCTATTTTTCTGACCGTTTCATGCTCCTCATAATTTTGACACATTTTGAAGCTCTTCATATTTTTCACACCTTTTCAAGCACTTCATGGTTTTCCACACCGCTTCATGCTCCTCCTCTTTTTCAGACCGTTTCATGCTCCTCATATTTTTCACATCTGTTGAAGCTCTTCATATTTCTCACACCTTTTCAGTTTCTTCACGTTTTTCAACACCGCTTCATGCTCCTCCTATTTTTCAGACAGTTTCATGCACATCTCATTTTTGACACCTTTTGAAGCTCTTCATATTTTTCATATTTTTGAAGCTCTTCATGTTTTCAGACGTTTTCAGACTCTTCATGTTTTTCAACACCGCTTCATGCTCCTGCTATTTTTCAGACCGTTTCATGCTCCTCATATTTTTGACAGTTTTTGAGGCTTTTCATATTTTTCACACCTTTTCAGGCACTTCATGTTTTTGAACATTGCTTCATGCTCCTCCTATTTTTCAGACCGCTTCAGGCTCTTCATATTTTTGACACCTTTTGAAGCTCTTCATATTTTTCACACCTTTTCAGGCTCTTCATGTTTTTGAACACCGCTTCATGCTCTTCCTATTTTTCAGACCGTTTCATGCTCCTCATATATTTGACACCTTTTGAAGCTCTTCATATTTTTCACACCTTTTCAGGCTCTTCATGTTTTTGAACACCGCTTCATGCTCTTCCTATTTTTCAGACGGTTTCATTTTCATCTCATTTTTGACACCTTTGAAGCTCTTCATATTTTTCACACCGTTTGAAGCTCTTCATGTTTTTCACACCTTTTCAGGGTCTTCATGTTTTTCAACACCACTTCATGCCCTTTTATTTTTCAGACGGTTTCATGTTCATCTCATTTTTGACACCATTTGAAGCTCTTCATATTTTTCACACCTTTTGAAGATCTTCATCTTTTTCACACTTATTCAGGCTCTTCATGTTTTTCAACACCGCTTCATGATCCTCCTATTTTTGAGAACGTTTCATGCTCCTCATATTTTTGACACCTTTTGAAGATCTTCATATTTTTCACACTTTTTCAGGCTCTCCAAGTTTTTGAACACCGCTAAATGCTCCTCATATTTTTAAGACCGTTTCATGCTCCTCATATTTTTGACACCTTTTGAACCTCCTCATATTTTTCACACCTTTTCAGGCTTTTCATGTTTTTCAACACCGTTACATGATCCTCCTATTTTTCAGACCGTTTCATGTTCATCTCATTTTTGACCCCTTTTGAAGCTTTTCATATTTTTCACAACTTTTTAGGCTCTTCATGTTTTTCAACACCGCTTCTTGCTCCTCCTATTTTTCAGACCGTTTCATGCTCATCTCATTTTTGACACCTTTTGAAGCTCTTCATATTTCTCACAACTTTTTAGGTTCTTCATGTTTTTGACATCGCTTCATGCTCCTCCTATTTCTCAGAGAGTTTCTTGCTCCTCATGTATTTCACATCTTTTGAAGCTCTTCATATTTCTCACAACTTTTTAGGCTCTTCATGTTTTTCCACACCACTTCATGCTTCACCTATTTTTCGGCCTGTTTCATGCTCCTCATGTATTTCACACCTTTTGAAGCTCTTCATATTTTTCACACCTTTTCAGGCTCTTCATGTTTTTAATCACCGTTTCATGCTCCTCCTATTTTTCAAGCCGTTTCATGCTCCTCATATATTTGACACATTTTGAAGCTCTGAATATTTTTCACACATTTTCAGGCTCTTCATGTTTTTGAACACTGCTTCATGATCCTCCTATTTTTCAGACCGTTTCATGTTCTTCATATGTTTGACACCTTTTGAAGCTCTTCATATTTTTCACGCCTTTTCAGGCTCTTCATGTTTTTGAACACGGTTTCATGGTCCTCCTATTTTTCAGAGCGTTTCATACTCCTCATATTTTTCACACCTTTTGAAGCTCTTCAAATTTTTCACACCTTTTCAGGCTCTTCATGTTTTTCAACACCGCTTCATGCTCCTCCTATTTTGAGACCGTTTTCTGCTCCACATGTATTTCACAGCTTTTGAATCTCTTCATATTTTTCACACCATTTCAGGCTCTTCATGTTTTTCAACATCACTTCATGCTCCTCCTATTTTTCAGACCATTTCATGCTCCTCTTAATTTTGACAACTTTTGAAGCTCTTCATATTTTCCACACTTTTTCAGACTCATCATGTTTTTGAACACCACTTCATGTTCCTCCTATTTTTCAGAGAGTTTCATGCTCCTCATGTATTTCACACCTTTTGAAGCTCTTCATATTTTTCACACATTTTCAGGCTCTTCATGTTTTTTCACACCACTTCATGCTTCTCCTATTTTTCAGACCGTTTTATGCTCCTCATGTATTTCACACCTTTTGAGCTCTTCATATTTTTCACAACTTTTCAGGTATTCATGTTTTTGATCACCGTTTCATGCTCCTCCTATTTTTCAGACCGTTTCATTCTCCTCATATTTTTGATACCTTTTGACGCTCTTCATATATTTCACACCTTTTCAGGCTCTTCATGTTTTAACACCACTTCATGCTCTCCTAATATTCAGACCATTTCCTGCTCATTTATTTTTGACACGTTTTGAAGCTCTTCATATATTTCACACCATTTCAGGCTCTTCACGTTTTTCAACACCGCTTCATGCTCCTCGTATTTTTCATACCGTTTCATGCTCCTCATATATTTGACACGTTTTTAAGCTTTTCATATTTTTCACACCTTTTCAGGCTCTTCATTTTTTCAACACCCCTTCATGCTCCTCCTATTTTTCAGACCGTTTCATGCTCCTCATATTTTTGACACTTTTTGAAGCTCCTCATATGTTTCACACATTTTGAAGGTCTTCATATATTTCACACCATTTCAGGATCTTCATGTTTTTCAACACCACTTCATGCTCCTCCTATTTTTCAGACCGTTTCATGCTCCTCATAATTTTGACACCTTTTGAAGCTCTTTATATTTTTCTCACCTTTTCAGGCTCTTCATGTTTTTCAACACCACTTCATGCTCCTCCAATTTTTCAGGCCGTTTCATTGTCCTCATATATTTGACACCTTTAGAAGATCTTCATATTTTTCACACATTTTCAGGCTCTGCATGTTTTTCAACATCGCTTCATGCCCCTCCTATTTTTCAGACCGTTTCAGGCTCCTCATATTTTTGACACCTTTAGAAGCTCTTCATATTTTTCACACCTTTTCAGGCTCTTCATTTTTTTCAACACCTCTTCATGCTCCTCTTATTTTTCAACACCGCTTCATGCTCCTCCTATTTTTCAGACCGTTTCATGCTCCTCATAATTTTGACACTTTTTGAAGCTCCTCATATTTTTCACACGTTTTGAAGGTCTTCATATATTTCACACCATTTCAGGCTCTTCATGTTTTTCAACACCACTTCATGCTCCTCCTATTTTTCAGACCGTTTCATTCTCATCTCTTTTTTGACACCTTTTGAAGCATTTCATATTTTCACACGTTTTCAGACTATTCATGTTTTTCAACACGGCTTCATGCACCTCCTATTTTTCAAACTGTATCATGCTCCTCATATTTTTCACACCTTTTGAAGCTCTTCATATTTTTCACAGCTTTTCAGGCTCTTCATGTTTTTGATCACCGTTTCATGCTCCTCATAATTTTCAGACGGTTTCATGTTCATCTCATTTTTAACACCTTTTGAAGCTCTTCATATATTTCACACGTTTTCAAGCTCTTCATATATTTCACACCTTTTCAGGCTCTTCATGTTTTTGAACACCGCTTCATGCTCCTCTTATTTTTCAGACCGTTTCAGGCTCCTCATATTTTTGACACCTTTTGAAACTCTTCATATTTCTCACACCTTTTCAGGATCTTCATGTTTTTCAACACCAATTCATGCTCCTCCTCTTTTTCAGACCGTTTCATGCTCCACACATTTTGAAACCTTTTGAAGCTCTTCATATTTTTCACACCTTTTCAGGCTCTCCATGTTTTTCATCACCGCTTCATGCTCCTCGTACGTTCAGACCGTTTCATGCTCCTCATATTTTTGACACCTTTGAATCTCTTCATACTTTTCACACCTTTTAGGCTCTTCATGTTGTTGAACAGCGCTTCATGCTCCTCCTATTTTTCAGAACGTTTCATGCTCCTCATCTATTTCACACCATTTGAAGCTCTTCCTGTTTTTCACACCTTTTCAGTCTCTTCATGTATTTGAACACCATTTCATGCTCCTCCGATTTTTTAGACCGTTTCATGCTCCTCATATTTTTGACACCTTTTGAAGCTCTTCATATTTTTCACACCTTTTGAAGCTCTTCATGTTTTTCATATTTTTGAAGCTCTTCATATTTTTCACACCTTTTCACGCTTTTCATGTATTTGAACACCGGTTCATGCTCTTCCTATTTTTCAGACCGTTTCATGCTCCTCCTATTTTTCACTCCTTTTGAAGCTCTTCATATTTTTCACACCTTTTCAGTCTCTACATGTTTTTGAACACCGCTTCATGCTCCTCCTATTTCTCAGACCATTTCATGCTCCTCATGTATTTCACACCTTTTGAAGCTCTTCGTATTTTGCACACATTTTCAGGCTTTTCATGTTTTTCACAACGACTTCATGCTCCTCATATTTTTCAGACCGTTTCATGCACATTTCATTTTTGACTCCTTTTGAAGCTCTTCATATTTTTCACACCATTTTCAGGCTCTTCATGTTTTTCAACACCGCTTTATGATCCTCCTATTTTTCAGACCGTTTCATATTCCTCATATTTTTGACATTTTTTGAGGCTCTTCATATTTTTCACACCTTTTCAGGCTCTTCATGTCTTTGAACACCGTTTCATGCTCCTCCTATTTTTGTGACCGTTTCATGCACATCTCATTTTTGACACCTTTTGAAGCCTTTGATATTTTTCACACCATTTTCAGGCTCTTCATGTTTTTCAACACCGCTTTCTGATCCTCCTATTTTTCAGACCGTTTCATGCTCCTCATGTATTTGACACCTTTTAAAGCTCCTCATATTTTTCACACCTTTTCAGGCTCTTCATATTTTTCACATAATTTCAGGCTGTTCATGTTTTTGAACACGGCTTCATGCTCCTCCAATTTTTCAGACCGTTTCATGTTCCTCATATTTTTGACACCTTTTGAAGCTCTTCATATTTTTCACACCTTTTGAAGCTCTTCATATTTTTCACACCATTTTCAGGCTCTTCATGTTTTTTAACACCGTTTCATGCTCCTCCTATTTTTCAGACCGTTTCATGCTCCTCTTATGTTTGACACCTTTTGAAGCTCTTCATATTTTTCACACCTTTTCACGCTCTTCAGGTTTTTTAACACCGTTTCATGCTCCTCCTATTTTTCAGACCGTTTCATGCACATTTCATTTTTGACACCTTTTGAAGCCTTTGATATTTTTCACACCATTTTCAGGCTCTTCAGGTTTTTCAACACCACTTTCTGATCCTCCTATTTTTCAGACCATTTCATGCTCCTCATATATTTGACACCTTTTGAAGCTCTTCATATTTTCACAATTTTTTAAGCTCTTCATATGTTTCACACGTTTTCAGGTTCTTCATGTTTTTCAACACCGCTTCATGCTCCCCCTATTTTTCATTCCGTTTCATGCTCCTCATATTCTTGACACCTTTTGACGCTTTTCATATTTTTCACACATTTTCAGGCTCTTCTAGTTTTTCAACACCGCTTCATGCTCCTCCTATTTTTCATTCCGTTTCATGCTCCTCATATTTTTGACACCTTTTTAAGCTCTTCATATTTCTCACACCTTTTCAGGCTCTTCATGTTTTTCAACACCGCTTCATGATCCTCCTGTTTTTCAGACCGTTTCATGCTGATCTCATTTTTGACACCTTTGGAAGCTTTTCATATTTTTCACAAATTTTCAGGCTCTTCACGTTTTTGAACACCGCTTCATGTTCCTCCTATTTTTCAGACCGCATCATGCTCCTCATATATTTCACACGTTTTGAAGCTCTTCATATTTTTCATACCTTTTCAGGCTCTTCATGTATTTCAACACCAATTCATGCTCCTACTATTTTTCAGACCGTTTCATGCTCATCTCATTTTTGACACCTTTCGAAGCTGTTTATATTTTTCACACCTTTTGAAGCTCTTCATATTTTTCACACGTTTTCATGCCCTACATGTTTTTCATCAACGCTTCATGCTTCTCCTATCTTTCAGACCGTTTCATGCTCCTCATATTTTTGACACCTTTTGAAGCTCTTCATATATTTCACACCTTTTCAGGCTCTTCTTTTTTTTCAATACCGTTTCATGCTCCTCCTATTTTTCAGACCGTTTCATGCTCCTCTTATGTTTGACACCTTTTGAAGCTCTTCATATTTTTCACACCTTTTCACGCTCTTCATGTTTTTTAACATCGCTTCATGCTCCGCCTATTTTTCAGACCGTTTCATGCTCCTCATATTTTTGTCATCTTTTGAAGCTCTTCATATTTTTCACACCCTTTCAGGCTCTTAATATTTTTCAACACCCCTTCATGCTCCTCCTATTTTTCAGACCATTTCATGCTCCTCATATTTTTGACGCCTTTAGAAGCTTTTCATATTTTTCACACCTTTTCAGGCTCTTCATGATTTTTCACACCACTTCATGCTTCTCCTATTTTTCAGACCGTTTTATGCTCCTCATGTATTTCACACCTTTTGAAGCTCTTCATATTTTTCACAACTTTTCAGGTATTCATGTTTTTGATCACGGTTTCATGCTCCTCCTATTTTTCAGACCATTTCATGCTCCTCATATTTTTGACGCCTTTAGAAGCTCTTCATATTTTTCACACCTTTTCAGGCTCTTTATGTTTTTCAAAACCGCTTCATGCTCCTCCTATTTTTCAGACCGTTTCATGCTCCACACATTTTGAAACCTTTTGAAGCTCTTCATATTTTTCACACCTTTTCAGGCTCTCCATGTTTTTCATCACCGATTCATGCTCCTCCTATTTTTCAGACCGTTTCATGCTCCTCATGTATTTCACACCATTTGAAGCTCTTCCTGTTTTTCACACCTTTTCAGTCTCTTCATGTATTTGAACACCATTTCATGCTCCTCCGATTTTTTAGACCGTTTCATGCTCCTCATATTTTTGACACCTTTTGAAGCTCTTCATATTTTTCACACCTTTTGAAGCTCTTCATGTTTTTCATATTTTTGAAGCTCTTCATATTTTTCACACCTTTTCACGCTTTTCATGTATTTGAACACTGGTTCATGCTCTTCCTATTTTTCAGACCGTTTCATGCTCCTCCTATTTTTCACTCCTTTTGAAGCTCTTCATATTTTTCACACCTTTTCAGTCTCTACATGTTTTTGAACACCGCTTCATGCTCCTCCTATTTCTCAGACCATTTCATGCTCCTCATGTATTTCACACCTTTTGAAGCTCTTCGTATTTTGCACACATTTTCAGGCTTTTCATGTTTTTCACAACGACTTCATGCTCCTCATATTTTTCAGACCGTTTCATGCACATTTCATTTTTGACTCCTTTTGAAGCTCTTCATATTTTTCACACCATTTTCAGGCTCTTCATGTTTTTCAACACCGCTTTATGATCCTCCTATTTTTCAGACCGTTTCATATTCCTCATATTTTTGACATTTTTTGAGGCTCTTCATATTTTTCACACCTTTTCAGGCTCTTCATGTCTTTGAACACCGTTTCATGCTCCTCCTATTTTTGTGACCGTTTCATGCACATCTCATTTTTGACACCTTTTGAAGCCTTTGATATTTTTCACACCATTTTCAGGCTCTTCATGTTTTTCAACACCGCTTTCTGATCCTCCTATTTTTCAGACCGTTTCATGCTCCTCATGTATTTGACACCTTTTAAAGCTCCTCATATTTTTCACACCTTTTCAGGCTCTTCATATTTTTCACATAATTTCAGGCTGTTCATGTTTTTGAACACGGCTTCATGCTCCTCCAATTTTTCAGACCGTTTCATGTTCCTCATATTTTTGACACCTTTTGAAGCTCTTCATATTTTTCACACCTTTTGAAGCTCTTCATATTTTTCACACCATTTTCAGGCTCTTCATGTTTTTTAACACCGTTTCATGCTCCTCCTATTTTTCAGACCGTTTCATGCTCCTCTTATGTTTGACACCTTTTGAAGCTCTTCATATTTTTCACACCTTTTCACGCTCTTCAGGTTTTTTAACACCGTTTCATGCTCCTCCTATTTTTCAGACCGTTTCATGCACATTTCATTTTTGACACCTTTTGAAGCCTTTGATATTTTTCACACCATTTTCAGGCTCTTCAGGTTTTTCAACACCACTTTCTGATCCTCCTATTTTTCAGACCATTTCATGCTCCTCATATATTTGACACCTTTTGAAGCTCTTCATATTTTCACAATTTTTTAAGCTCTTCATATGTTTCACACGTTTTCAGGTTCTTCATGTTTTTCAACACCGCTTCATGCTCCCCCTATTTTTCATTCCGTTTCATGCTCCTCATATTCTTGACACCTTTTGACGCTTTTCATATTTTTCACACATTTTCAGGCTCTTCTAGTTTTTCAACACCGCTTCATGCTCCTCCTATTTTTCATTCCGTTTCATGCTCCTCATATTTTTGACACCTTTTTAAGCTCTTCATATTTCTCACACCTTTTCAGGCTCTTCATGTTTTTCAACACCGCTTCATGATCCTCCTGTTTTTCAGACCGTTTCATGCTGATCTCATTTTTGACACCTTTGGAAGCTTTTCATATTTTTCACAACTTTTCAGGCTCTTCACGTTTTTGAACACCGCTTCATGTTCCTCCTATTTTTCAGACCGCATCATGCTCCTCATATATTTCACACGTTTTGAAGCTCTTCATATTTTTCATACCTTTTCAGGCTCTTCATGTATTTCAACACCAATTCATGCTCCTACTATTTTTCAGACCGTTTCATGCTCATCTCATTTTTGACACCTTTCGAAGCTGTTTATATTTTTCACACCTTTTGAAGCTCTTCATATTTTTCACACGTTTTCATGCCCTACATGTTTTTCATCAACGCTTCATGCTCCTCCTATCTTTCAGACCGTTTCATGCTCCTCATATTTTTGACACCTTTTGAAGCTCTTCATATATTTCACACCTTTTCAGGCTCTTCTTTTTTTTCAATACCGTTTCATGCTCCTCCTATTTTTCAGACCGTTTCATGCTCCTCTTATGTTTGACACCTTTTGAAGCTCTTCATATTTTTCACACCTTTTCACGCTCTTCATGTTTTTTAACATCGCTTCATGCTCCGCCTATTTTTCAGACCGTTTCATGCTCCTCATATTTTTGTCATCTTTTGAAGCTCTTCATATTTTTCACACCCTTTCAGGCTCTTAATATTTTTCAACACCCCTTCATGCTCCTCCTATTTTTCAGACCATTTCATGCTCCTCATATTTTTGACGCCTTTAGAAGCTTTTCATATTTTTCACACCTTTTCAGGCTCTTCATGATTTTTCACACCACTTCATGCTTCTCCTATTTTTCAGACCGTTTTATGCTCCTCATGTATTTCACACCTTTTGAAGCTCTTCATATTTTTCACAACTTTTCAGGTATTCATGTTTTTGATCACGGTTTCATGCTCCTCCTA
The DNA here is from genome assembly GCF_033118175.1 of Dama dama. NCBI lineage: Eukaryota > Metazoa > Chordata > Mammalia > Artiodactyla > Cervidae > Dama > Dama dama. The sequence continues at coordinate 1,851,975 of NW_026870971.1, forward strand.
TTTTTCAGACCATTTCATGCTCCTCATATTTTTGACGCCTTTAGAAGCTCTTCATATTTTTCACACCTTTTCAGGCTCTTTATGTTTTTCAAAACCGCTTCATGCTCCTCCTATTTTTCAGACCGTTTCATGCTCCACACATTTTGAAACCTTTTGAAGCTCTTCATATTTTTCACACCTTTTCAGGCTCTCCATGTTTTTCATCACCGATTCATGCTCCTCCTATTTTTCAGACCGTTTCATGCTCCTCATGTATTTCACACCATTTGAAGCTCTTCCTGTTTTTCACACCTTTTCAGTCTCTTCATGTATTTGAACACCATTTCATGCTCCTCCGATTTTTTAGACCGTTTCATGCTCCTCATATTTTTGACACCTTTTGAAGCTCTTCATATTTTTCACACCTTTTGAAGCTCTTCATGTTTTTCATATTTTTGAAGCTCTTCATATTTTTCACACCTTTTCACGCTTTTCATGTATTTGAACACTGGTTCATGCTCTTCCTATTTTTCAGACCGTTTCATGCTCCTCCTATTTTTCACTCCTTTTGAAGCTCTTCATATTTTTCACACCTTTTCAGTCTCTACATGTTTTTGAACACCGCTTCATGCTCCTCCTATTTCTCAGACCATTTCATGCTCCTCATGTATTTCACACCTTTTGAAGCTCTTCGTATTTTGCACACATTTTCAGGCTTTTCATGTTTTTCACAACGACTTCATGCTCCTCATATTTTTCAGACCGTTTCATGCACATTTCATTTTTGACTCCTTTTGAAGCTCTTCATATTTTTCACACCATTTTCAGGCTCTTCATGTTTTTCAACACCGCTTTATGATCCTCCTATTTTTCAGACCGTTTCATATTCCTCATATTTTTGACATTTTTTGAGGATCTTCATATTTTTCACACCTTTTCAGGCTCTTCATGTCTTTGAACACCGTTTCATGCTCCTCCTATTTTTCTGACCGTTTCATGCACATCTCATTTTTGACACCTTTTGAAGCCTTTGATATTTTTCACACCATTTTCAGGCTCTTCATGTTTTTCAACACCGCTTTCTGATTCTCCTATTTTTCAGACCGTTTCATGCTCCTCATGTATTTGACACCTTTTAAAGCTCCTCATATTTTTCACACCTTTTCAGGCTCTTCATATTTTTCACATAATTTCAGGCTGTTCATGTTTTTGAACACGGCTTCATGCTCCTCCAATTTTTCAGACCGTTTCATGTTCCTCATATTTTTGACACCTTTTGAAGCTCTTCATATTTTTCACACCTTTTGAAGCTCTTCATATTTTTCACACCATTTTCAGGCTCTTCATGTTTTTCAACACCGTTTCATGCTCCTCCTATTTTTCAGACTGTTTCATGCTCCTCTTATGTTTGACACCTTTTGAAGCTCTTCATATTTTTCACACCTTTTCACGCTCTTCATGTTTTTGAACACCGCTTCATGCTCCGCATATTTTTCAGACCGTTTCATGCACATCTCATTTTTGACACCTTTTGAAGCCTTTGATGTTTTTCACACCATGTTCAGGCTCTTCCGGTTTTTCAACACCGCTTTCTGATCCTCCTATTTTTCAGACCGTTTCATGCTCCTCATATATTTGACACCTTTTGAAGCTCTTCATATTTTCACAATTTTTTAAGCTCTTCATATGTTTCACACGTTTTCAGGTTCTTCATGTTTTTCAACACCGCTTCATGCTCCTCCTATTTTTCATTCCGTTTCATGCTCCTCATATTCTTGACACCTTTTGACGCTTTTCATATTTTTCACACATTTTCAGGCTCTTCATGTTTTGCCACACCACTTCATGCTCCTCCTATTTTTCAGACGTTTTCATGCTCGTCATATTTTTGACACCTTTAGAAACTCTTCATATCATTCACACCTTTTCAGGCTCTTCATGTTTTGCCACACCGCTTCATGCTCCTCCTATTTTTGAGCCCGTTTCATGATCCTCATGTATTTCACACCTTTTGAAGCTCTTCATATATTTCACACCCTTACATACTCGTCATGTTTTTCAACACCACTTCATGCTCCTCCTATTTTTAAGACTGTTTCATGCTCCTGATATTTTTGACTCGTTTTGAAGCTCTTCATATTTTCACAATTTTTTAAGCTCTTCATATTTTTCACACGTTTTCAGGTTCTTCATGTTTTTCAACACCGCTTCATGCTCCTCCTATTTTTCATTCCGTTTCATGCTCCTCATATTCTTGACACCTTTTGACGCTTTTCATATTTTTCACACATTTTCAGGCTCTTCAAGTTTTTCAACACCGCTTCATGCTCCTCCTATTTTTCATTCCGTTTCATGCTCCTCATATTTTTGACACCTTTTGAAGCTCTTCATATTTCTCACACCTTTTCAGGCTCTTCATGTTTTTCAACACCGCTTCATGATCCTCCTGTTTTTCAGACCGTTTCATGCTGATCTCATTTTTGACACCTTTGGAAGCTTTTCATATTTTTCACAACTTTTCAGGCTCTTCACGGTTTTGAACACCTTTTCATGTTCCTCCTATTTTTCAGACCGTATCATGCTCCTCATATATTTCACACGTTTTGAAGCTCTTCATATTTTTCATACCTTTTCAGGCTCTTCATGTATTTCAACACCAATTCATGCTCCTACTATTTTTCAGACCGTTTCATGCTCATCTCATTTTTGACACCTTTCGAAGCTGTTTGTATTTTTCACACCTTTTGAAGCTCTTCATATTTTTCACACGTTTTCATGCCCTTCATGTTTTTCATCACCGCTTCATGCTCCTCCTATTTTTCAGACCGTTTCATGCTCCTCATATTTTTGACACCTTTTGAAGCTCTTCATATATTTCACACCTTTTCAGGCTCTTCTTTTTTTTCAACACCACTTCATGCTCCTACTATTTTTCAGACCGTTTCATGCTCATCTCATTTTTGACACCTTTTGATGCACTTCATATTTTTAACACCTTTTGAAGCTCTTCGTATATTTCACACCTTTTCAGGCTCTTCATGTTTTCAACACCACTTCATGCCCCTCCCATTTTTCAGACCCTTTCATGTTAAACTAAATTTGACACCTTATGAAGCTTTTCATGTTTTTCATACCTTTTCATGCTCTTTATGTTTTTGAACACCGGTTCATGCTCCTCCTATTTTTCAACCCGTTTCATGCTCCTCATGTATTTCACATCTTTTGAAGCTCTTCATATTTTTCACACCTTTTCAGTCTCTTCATGTTTTTGAACACCGTTTCATGCTCCTCCTACTTTTCAGACCATATAATGCTCGTCATATATTTCACACGTTTTGAAGCTCTTCATATTTTTCACACCTTTTCAGGCTCTTCATGTTTTTAAACACCACTTCATGCTCCTCCTAATTATCAGACCGTTTCATGCTCCTCATATATTTGACACCTTTTGTAGCTCTTCATATTATTCACACCTTTTCAGACTCCCCATGTTTTTCAACACCACTTCATGTTCCTCCCATTTTGCAGACAGTTTCATACTCCTCATATTTTTGACAACATTTGAAGCTCTTCATATTTCTAACACCTTTTCAGGCGCTTCATGTTTTTCAACACCGCTTCGTGCGCCTCCTATTTTTCAGACCGTTTCATGCTCATCTCATTTTTGACACCTTTTGAAGCTCTTCTTATTTTCCACATCTTTTGAAACCCTTCATATTTTTCACACGTTTTCAAGCTCTTCATGTTTTTCAACAACGTTTCATGCTCCTCCTATTTTTCAGACCGTTTCATGGTCCTCATATTTTTGACACCTTTTGAAGCTCTTCATATTTTTCACAACTTTTGAATCTCTTATATTTTTCACACCTTTTCAGGCTCTTCATGATTTTCAACACCGCTTCATGCTACTCCTATTTTTCAGACCGTTTCTTGTTCCTCATATATTTGACACCTTTTGAAGCTCTTCATATATTTCACACCTTTTCAGGCGCTTCATGTTTTTCAACACCGCTTCATGCTCCTCCTATTTTTCAGACCATTTCATGCTCATCTCTTTTTTGACACCTTTTGAAGCTCTTCATATTTTTCACACCTTTTGAGCTCTTCATATTTTTCAAGACTGCTTTATGCTCCTCCTATTTTTCAGACCATTCATGCCCCTCATAATTTTGAAACATTTTGAAGCTCTTCATATTTTTTACACCTTTTCAGGCTCTTCATGTTTTTCAACACCACTTCATCCTCCTCCTGTTTTTAAGACCGTTCATGTCCCTCATATTTTTGACACCTTTTGAAGCTCTTCATATTTTCACACGTTTTCAGGCTCTTCATGTTTTTCAACACCTTATCATGCTCATCGTATTTTTCAGACCGTTTCATGCTCCTCATATTTTTGACACGTTTTCAGTCTCTTCATATTTTTCACACATTTTCAGGCTCTTCATGTTTTTGAACACCGCTTCATGCTCCTCATATTTTTCACACCTTTTGAAGCTCTTCATATTTTTCACACATTTTCAGGCTCTTTATGTTTTTCACCACCGCTTCATGCTCCTCCTATTTTTCAGAACTTTTCATGCTCATCTCATTTTTGACACCTTGTGAAGCTCTTCGTATTTTTTACACCTTTTGAAGGTCTTCATATTTTTATACCTTTTCAGGCTCTTCATGTTTTTCAACACCGCTTCATGCTTCTCCTGTTTTTCAGACCGTTTCATGCTCCTCATATTTTTGACACCTTTTGAAGCTCTTCATACTTTTCACATCTTTTCAGGCTCTTCATGATTTTCAACACCACTTCATGCTCCTAGTATTTTTCAGACCTTTTCATGCTCCTCGTATTTTTGACACCTTTTGAAGCTCTTCATATTTTTCACACCTTTTGAAGCTCTTCGTATTTTTCACACCTTTTCAGGCTCTTCATATTTTTGAACACCGTTTTATGCTGCTTCTATTTTTCAGACCTTTTCATGCTCCTCATATATTTTAAACCTTTTGAATCTTTTCATATTTTTCACACCTTTTCATGCTGTTCATGTTTTTCAACAATGCTTCCTGATCCTCCTATTTTTCAGACCGTTTCATGCTCCTCAAGTATTTCACACCTTTTAAAGCTCTTCATATTTTTCACACCTTTTCAGGCTCTTCATGTTTTTCAACACCGCTCATGCTTCTCCTGTTTTTCAGACCATTTCATGCTCCTCTTAATTTTAAAACCTTTTGAAGCTCTTCATATTTTCCGCATCTTTTCAGGCTCTTCATGTTTTTGAACACTGCTTCATGTTCCTTCTATTTTTCAGACCGTTTCATGCTCCTCAAATTTTTAAAACTTTTGAAGCTCTTCTAATTTTTCACACCTTTTCAGGCTCTTCATGTTTTTGAAGACCGATTCATGCTCCTCCTGTTTTTCAGACCGTTACAGGCTCCTCATATTTTTGACACCTTTTGAAGCTCTTCATATTTTTTACAACTTTTCAGGCATTTCATGTTTTTGAACACCTCTTCATGCTCCTCCTATTTTTCACACCTTTTGAAGCTCTTCATATTTTTCATACCTTTTGAAGATTTTCATATTTTTCACACGTTTTCAGGCTCTTCATATTTTTCAACACCGCATCATGCTCCTCCTATTTTTCAGACAGTTTCATGCTCCTCATATTTTTGACACGTTTTGAAGCTCTTCATATTTTTCACACCTTTTCAGGCTCTTCATGGTTTTCAACACTGTTTCATGATCCTCCTATTTTTCAGACCGTTTCATGCTCCTCATAATTTTGACACCCTTTGAAGCTCTTCTTATATTTCACACCTTTTCAGACTCTTCATGTTTTCGAACACCAATTCAAGTTCCTCCTATTTTTGCGACCGTTTCATGCTCTTCATATTTTTGACACCTTTAGAAGCACTTCATATTTTTCACACCTTTTGAAGATCTTCATATATTTCACACATTTTCAGGCTCTTCATGTTTCTCAACACCACTTCATGTTCCTCCTATTTTTTAGACCGTTTCATGCTCATCTAATTTTTGACACCTTTTGAAGCTCTTCATATATTTCACACCTTTTGAAGCTCTTCATATTTTTCACATTTATGAAGCTATTCAAATTTTTCACACGTTTTCAGGCTCTTCATGTTTTTGAACACCGCTTCATGCTCCTGCTATTTTTCACAACGTTTCACACTCCTCATATTTTTGACACGTTTTGAGGCTACTCATATTTTTCACACCTTTTCAGGCTTTTCATGTTTTTGAACACCGTTTCATGATCCTCCTATTTTTCAGAACGTTTCATGCTCCTCATATTCTTGACACCTTTTAAAGTTCTTCATATTTTTCACACCTTTTAAGGCTCTTCATGTTTTGAACACCGTTTCATGCTCCTCCTATTTTCAGACCGTTTCATGCTCTTCATTTTTTTGACACCTTTTGAAGCTCTTCATATTTTTCACACGTTTTGAAGCTCTTCATATATTTCACACCTTTTCAGGCTCTTCATGTTTTTGAACACCGCTTCATGCTCCTCCTATTTTTCAGGCCATTTCATGCTCTTCATTTTTTTGACACCTTTTGAAGCTCTTCATATTTTTCACACCTTTTGAAGCTCTTCATATATTTCACACCTTTTCAGGCTGTTCATGTTTTTCAAAACACCACTTCATGCTCCTCCTATTTTTCAGACCGTTTCATGCTCATCTAATTTTTGACACTTTTTGAAGCTCTTCATATATTTCACACCTTTTGAAGCTCTTCATATTTTTCACATTTATGAAGCTATTCAAATTTTTCACACGTTTTCAGGCTCTTCATGTTTTTGAACACCGCTTCATGTTCCTGCTATTTTTCACAACGTTTCACACTCCTCATGTTTTTGACACATTTTGAGGCTACTCATATTTTTCACACCTTTTCAGGCTCTTCATGTTTTTGAACACCGTTTCATGATCCTCCTATTTTTCAGAACGTTTCATGCTCCTCATATTCTTGACACTTTTTAAAGTTCTTCATATTTTTCACACCTTTTAAATCTCTTCATGTTTTGAACACCGTTTCATGCTCCTCTTATTTTCAGACCGTTTCATGCTCTTCATTTTTTTGACACCTTTTGAAGCTCTTCATATTTTTCACACCTTTTGAAGCTCTTCATATATTTCACACCTTTTCAGGCTCTTCATGTTTTTGAACACCGCTTCATGCTCCTCATACTTTTCACACCTTTTGAAGCTCTTCATATTTTTCACACATTTTCAGGCCCTTTATGTTTCTCACCACCGCTTCATGCTCCTCCTATTTTTGAGACCGTTTCAGGCTCCTCATATTTTTGACACCTTTTGAAGCTCTTCATATTTTTTACAACTTTTCAGGCATTTCATGTATTTGAACACCTCTTCATGCTCCTCCTATTTTTCACACCTTTTGAAGCTCTTCACATTTTTCACACCATTTCAGGCTCTTCATGTTTTTCAACACCGCTTCCTGCTCCTCCTATTTTTCAGACAGTTTAATGCTCCTCCTGTACTTCACACCTTTTGAAGCTCTTCATATTTTTCACACCTTTTCAGGCTCTTCATGTTTTTCAACACCGCTTCATTCTCCTCCTATTTTCAGACCGTTTAATGCTCCTCCTGTACTTCACACCTTTTGTAGCTCTTCATATTTTTTACACCTTTTCAAGCTCTTCATGTTTTTGAACAGCGCTTCATGCTCCTCCTATTTTTCAGACAGTTTCATGCTCCTCATGTATTTCACACCTTTTGAAGCTCTTCGTATTTTTCACACCTTTTCAGGCTCTTCATGTTTTTGAGCACCGCTTCATGCTCCTCTTCTTTTTCAGACCGTTTCATGCTCCTCATATTTTTGACCTCTTTTGAAGCTCCTAATATTTTTCACATCTTTTGAAGCTCTTCATATATTTCACACTTTTTCAGGCTCTTCATGTTTTTCAACACCACTTCATGTTCCTCCTATTTTTCAGACCGTTTCATGCTCATCTCATTTTTGACAGATTTTGAAGCTCTTCATATTTTTCACACCTTTTCAGTCTCTTCATGTTTTTGAACACCGTTTCATGCTCCTCCTACTTTTCAGACCGTATAATGCTCCTCATATTTTTCACACTTTTTGAAGCTCTTCATATTTTTCACACCTTTTCAGGCTCTTCATGTTTTTAAACACCACTTCATGCTCCTCCTAATTATCAGATCGTTTCATGCTCCTCATATTTTTGACACCTTTTGTAGCTCTTCATATTATTCACACCTTTTCAGGCTCTTCGTGATTTTTAAAACCGTTTCATGCTCCTCCTATTTTTCAGACCGTTTCATGCTCATCTCATTTTGGACACCTTTGGAAGCTCTTCTTATTTTTCACATCTTTTGAAACTCATCATATTTTTCACACGTTTTCAGGCTCTTCATGTTTTTCAACACCGCTTCATGCTCCTCCTATTTTTCACAACTGTTGACGCTTGTCATATTTTTCACACCTTTTCAGGCTCTTCATATTTTTGAACACCGCTTCATGCTGCTCCTATTTTTCAGACCGTTTCATGCTCCTCATAATTTTGAAAGGTTTTGAAGCTCTTCAAATTTTTCACACCTTTTCAGGCTCTTCATGTTTTTCAACACCGCTTCATGATCCTCCTATTTTTCAGACCGTTTCATGCTCCTCATGTATTTCACACCTTTTGAAGCTGTTCATATTTTTCACACGTTTTCAGGCTCTTCATGTTTTTCATCAATGCTTCATGCTCCTTCTCTTTTTCAGACCGTTTCATGCTCCTCATATTTTTCACACCTTTTCAGGCTCTTCACGTTTTTCAACACCGTCTCATGCTCCTCCTATTTTTCAGACAGTTTCATGCTCCTCATGTATTTCACATCTTTTGAAACTCTTCATATTTTTCACACCTTTTCAAGCTCTTCATGTTTTTGAACACCGCTTCATGCTCCTTCTATTTTTCAGACCGTTTCATTCTCCTCATATTTTTAACACCGTTTGTAGCTCTTCATATTTTTCACACCTTTTCAGGCTCTTCATGTTTCTGAACACCGCTTCATGCTCCTCCTATTTTATACACCGTTTCATGCTCCTCATGTATTTCACACCTTTTGTAGCTCTTCATATTTTTTACACCTTTTCAAACTCTTCATGTTTTTGAACAGCGCTTCATGCTCCTCCTATTTTTCAGACAGTTTCATGCTCCTCATGTATTTCACACCTTTTGAAGCTCTTCGTATTTTTCACACCGTTTGAAGCTCTTCATGTTTATCAACACAGCTTCATGCTCCTCCTATTTTTCAAACCGTTACATGTGCCTCATATTTTTGACACCTTTTGAAGCTCTTCATATTTTTCACACATTTTCAGGCTCTTCATGTTTATCAACACCGCTTCATGCTCCTCCTATTTTTCAGACCGTTTCTTGCTCCTAATATTTTTGACACTTTTTGAAGCTCTTCATATTTTTCACACCTTTTCATGCTCTTCATGTTTTCAACATTGATTCATGCTCCTATTATTTTTCAGACCGTTTCATCCTCGTCCTATTTTCACACCGTTTCATGCTCCTCATATTTTTGACACCTTTTGAAGCTCTTCATATTTTTCACACCTTTTCATGCTCTTCATGTTTTTGAACACGGCTTAATGCTCCTCCTATTTTTCAGACCGTTTCATGCTCCTCATATTTTTGACACCTTTTGAAGCTCTTCATATTTTTCACACCTTTTCAGGCTCTTCAAGTTTTTGAACAATGCTACAATTCTCCTCCTATTTTTCAGACCGTTTCATGCTCCTCATATTTTTGATCTCTTTTGAAGCTCTTCATATTTTTCACGCCTTTTGAAGCTCTTCATATATTTCTCACTTTTTCAGGCTCTTCATGTTTTTCAACACCACTTCATTCTTCTCCTATTTCTCAGACCGTTTCATGCTCATCTCATTTTTGACAGCATTTGAAGCTCTTCATATTTTTCACATTTTTGAAGCTCTTCAAATTTTTCACACTTTTTCAGGCTCTTCATGTTTTTGAACACCGCTTCATGCTCCTCCTATTTTCAGACCGTTTCTTGCTCCTCATATTTTTGACACCTTTTGAAGCTCTTCATATTTTTCACACCTTTTCAGGCTCTTCATGTTTTTGAACACCGTTTCATGCTCCTCCTATTTTCAGACCGTTTCTTGCTCCTCATATTTTTGACACCTTTGAATCTCTTCATATTTTTCACACCTTTTCAGCCTCTTCATATATTTCACACGTTTTAAGTCTCTTCATGTTTTTCAACACCGCTTCATGCTCCTCCTATTTTTCACACCGTTTCATGTTCCTCATGTATTTCATACCCTTTGAAGCTCTTCATATTTTTCACTACTTTTCAGGTTCTTCATGTTTTTCAACACCGCTTCATGCTCCTCCTATTTTTCTGACCGTTTCATGCTCCTCATGTATTTCACACATTTTGAAGCTCTTCATATTTTTCACACCTTTTGAAGCTCTTCATATTTTTCACACCTTTTGAAGCACTTCATATTTTTCCCACCTTTTCAGGCTATTCATGTTTTTGAACACCGTTTCATGCTCCTCCTATAATTCAGACGGTTTCATGCTCCTCATGTATTTCACTCCTTTTGAAGCTCTTCATATTTTACACACCTTTTCAGGCTCTTCATGTTTTTCACACCTTTTCAGGCTCTTCATGATTTTGAACAGCGTTTCATGCTGCTCGTATTTTTCAGACCTTTTCATACTCCTCTTATTTTGACACATTTTGATGCTCTTCATATATTTCACACCTTTTCAGGCTCTTCATGTTTTTCTACACTGCTTCATGCTCCTCCTATTTTTCAGACCGTTTCATGCTCCTCATATTTTTGACACCTTTTAAAGCTCTTCATATATTTCACACCTTTTCAGGCTCCTCATGTTTTTCTACACTGCTTCATGCTCCTACTATTTTTCAGACCGTTTCATGCTCCTCGTATTTTTCAGACCGTTTCATGCTCCTCATATTTTGACACTTTTTGAAGCTCTTCATATTTTTTCACACCTTTTCATGCTCTTCATGTTTTTCAACACCACTTCAAGCTCCTTCTATTTTTCAGACCGTTTCTTGCTCCTCATATTTTTGACACCTTTGAGGCTCTTCATATATTTCACACTTTTTCAGGCTCTTCATGTATTTCAACACCACTTCAAGCTCCTTCAATTTTTCAGACCGTTTCTTGCTCCTCATATTTTTGACACCTTTGAGGCTCTTCATATATTTCACACTGTTTCAGGCTCTTTAGGTTTTTCAACACCGCTTTATGCTCCTCCTAATTTTCAGACCGTTTCATTCTCCTCATATATTTGACACCTTTTGAAGCTCTTCATATTTTTCACACTTTTTCAGGCTCTTCATGTTTTTCAAACCGCTTCATGCTCCTCCCATTTTTCAGACCGTTTCATGCTTCTCCTATTTTTCTGACCGTTTCAAGCTCCTCATATTTTTGACGCCTTTTGAAGCTCTTCATATTTTTCACACCTTTTCAGGCTATTCATGTTTTTCAGCACGACTTCATGCTCCTCCTATTTTTCAGACCGTTTCATTCTCCTCATATTTTTGACACCTTTTGAAGCTCTTCATATTTTTCACACCTTTTCAGGCTCTTCATGTTTTTCAACACCGCTTCATGCTACTCCTATTTTTCAGACCCTTTCATGCTCCTCATATTTGTGACACCTTTTGAAGCTCTGCATATTTTTCACACCTTTTCACGCTCTTCATGTTTTTCAACATCGCTTGCTGCTCCTCCTCTTTTTCAGGGCGTTTCATGCTCCACATAATTTTGACACCTTTGAAGCTCTTCATATTTTTCACACCTTTTCAGGCTCTTCATGTTTTTCAACACCACTTCAATCTCCTTCTATTTTTCAGACCGTTTCTTGCTCCTCATATTTTTGACACCTTTGAGGCTCTTCATATATTTCACATTTTTTCAGGCTCTTCATGTTTTTCAACACCACTTCAAGCTCCTTCTATTTTTCAGACCGTTTCTTGCTCCTCATATTTTTGACACCTTTGAGGCTCTTCATATATTTCACACTGTTTCAGCCTCTTTATATTTTTTAACACTGCTTCATGCTCCTCCTAATTTTCAGACCGTTTCTTTCTCCTCATATTTTTGACACCTTTTGAAGCTCTTCATATTTTTCACACTTTTTCAGGCTCTTCATGTTTTTCAAACCGCTTCATGCTCCTCCTATTTTTCAGACCGTTTCATGCTTCTCCTATTTTTCAGACCGTTTCATGCTCCTCATATTTTTGACGCCTTTTGAAGCTCTTCCTATTTTTCACACCTTTTCAGGCTCTTCATGTTTTTCAACACCGCTTCATGCTCCTCGTATTTTTCAGAGCGTTTCATGGTCCTCATAATTTTGACACCTTTGAAGCTCTTCATATTTTTCACACCTTTTCAGTCTCTTCATATTTTTCAACACCACTTCATGCTTCTCCTATTTTTCAGACCATTTAATGTTCCTCATATTTTTGACACTTTTTGAAGCTCTTCATATTTTTCACACTTCTCCAGGCTCTTCATTTTTTTGAACACCGCTTCATGCTCCTCCTATTTTTCAGACCTTTTCATTCTCCTCATGTTTTTGACACCTTTTGAAGCACTTCATATTTTTCACACCTTTTCAGGCTCTTCATGTTTTTCAACAACGCTTCATGCTCCTCCTATTTTTCAGACCGTTTCATGCTCCTCATATGTTTCACACCTTTTGAAGCTCTTCATATTTTTTTAACACTTTTTCACGCTCCTCCTATATATCAGACCGTTTCAAGCTCCTCATATTTTTGACACTTTTTGTAGCTCTTCATATTTTTCACACCTTTTCAGGGTCTTCATGTTTTTCTACACCACTTCATGCTCCTCCTATTTTTCAGACCGTTTTATTCTACTCATATGTTTCACACCTTTTTCAAGCTCTTCATGTTTTTCAACACCACTTCATGCTCCTCCTAATTATCAGACCGTTTCATTCTCCTCATATTTTTGACACCATTTGAAGCTTTTCATATTTTTCACACCTTTTCAGGCTCTTCATGTTTTTTAACACCTTTTCATGCTCCTCCTATATTTCAGACCGTTTCATGCTCCTTATATTTTTGACACCTTTTGAAGCTCTTCATATTTTTCACTCCTTTTTCAGGCTCTTCATGTTTTTCAACAGCACTTCATGCTCCACCTATGTTTCAGACCGTTTCATGCTCCTCATATTTTTGACACAGTTTGAATCTCTTCACATTGTTCACACCTTTTGAGGCTCTTCATGTTTTTGAAAACAGTTTCTTGCTCCTCATATTTTTCAGACCGTTTCACCCTCTATATATTTGACACCTTTTTGAAGCTCTTCATATTTTTCACACCTTTTGAGGCTCTTCATGTTTTTGAAAACAGTTTCTTGCTCCTCTTAATTTTCAGACCGTTTCACCCTCTATATATTTGACACCTTTTTGAAACTCTTCATATTTTTCACACCTTTTCAGGCTCTTCATGTTTTTCAACACCACTTCAAGTTCCTTCTATTTTTCAGACCGTTTCTTGCTCCTCATATTTTTGACACCTTTGAGGCTCTTCATATATTTCACACTTTTTCAGGCTCTTCATGTCTTTCAACACCACTTCAAGCTCCTTCAATTTTTCAGACCTTTTCTTGCTCCTCTTATTTTTGACACCTTTGAGGCTCTTCATATATTTCACACTGTTTCAGGCTCTTTATGTTTTTCAACACCGCTTCATGCTCCTCCTAATTTTCACATCGTTTCATTCTCCTCATATTTTTGACACCTTTTGAAGCTCTTCATATTTTTCACACTTTTTCAGGCTCTTCATGTTTTTCAAACCGCTTCATGCTCCTCCTATTTTTCAGACCATTTCATGCTTCTCCTATTTTTCAGACCGTTTCATGCTCCTCATATTTTTGACGCCTTTTGAAGCTCTTCCTATTTTTCACACCTTTTCAGGCTCTTCATGTTTTTCAACACCGCTTCATGCTCCTCGTATTTTTCAGACCGTTTCATGCTCCTCATATTTTTCACTCCTTTTGAAGCTCTTCATATTTTTCACACCTTTTCAGGCTCTTCATGTTTTTGAACACCGTTTCATGCTCGTCATATTTTTCAGACCGTTTCATGCTCCTCATATTTTTGACACCTTTTGAAGCTCTTCATATTTTTCACACCTTTTCAGTCTATTCATGTTTTTCAATACCGCTCATGATCCTTCTATTTTTCAGACCGTTTCATACTCCTCATCTATTTCACACCTTTTGAAGCTCTTCATATGTTTCACACCTTTTCAGGCTCTTCATGTTTTTCAACACCATTTCATGCTCCTCTTATTTTTCAGACCGTTTCATGCTCCTCATATTTTTGACACCTTTTGAAGCTCTTCATATTTTTCACACCATTTCAGGCTCTTCAAGTTTTTGAACAACGCTACAATGCTTCTCCTATTTTTCAGACCGTTTCATGCTCCTCATATTTTTGACACCTTTTGAAGCTCTTCATATTTTTTACACCTTTTCAGTCTCTACATGTTTTTCAACACGGCTTCATGCTCCTCTTATTTTTCAGACCGTTTCATGCTCCTCATATTTTTCACAACTTTTGAAGCTCTTCCTATTTTTCACACCTTTTCAGGCTCTTCATATTTTTCAGCACCACTTCATACTCCTCCTATTTTTCAGACCGTATCATGCTCCTCATATATTTGACACCTTTTGAAGCTCTTCATATTTTTCACACCTTTTCAGGCTCTTCATGTTTTTCAACACCGCTTCATGCTCCTCCTATTTTTCAGACCGTTTCTTGCTCCTCATATTTTTGACACCTTTTGAAGCTCTTCATATTTTTCACACCTTTTCACGCTCTTCATGTTTTTCAACATCGCTTGCTGCTCCTCCTCTTTTTCAGAGCGTTTCATGCTCCTCATAATTTTGACACCTTTGAAGCTCTTCGTATTTTTCACACCTTTTCAGGCTCTTCATATTTTTCAACACCACTTCATGCTTCTCCTATTTTTCAGACCGTTTAATGCTCCTCATATTTTTGACACTTTTTGAAGCTCTTCATATTTTTCACACTTCTCCAGGCTCTTCATTTTTTTGAACACCGCTTCATGCTCCTCCTATTATTCAGACCTTTTCATGCTCCTCATGTTTTTGACACCTTTTGAAGCACTTCATGTTTTTCACACCTTTTCAGGCTCTTCATGTTTTTCAACAACGCTTCATGCTCCTCCTATTTTTCAGACCGTTTCATGCTCCTCATATGTTTCACACCTTTTGAAGCTCTTCATATTTTTTTAACACCTTTTCACGCTCCTCCTATATTTCAGACCGTTTCAAGCTCCTCATATTTTTGACACTTTTTGTAGCTCTTCATATTTTTCACACCTTTTCAGGGTCTTCATGTTTTTCTACACCACTTCATGCTCCTCCTATTTTTCAGACTGTTTTATTCTACTCATATGTTTCACACCTTTTTCAAGCTTTTCATGTTTTTCAACACCATTTCATGCTCCTCCTAATTATCAGACCGTTTAATTCTCCTCATATATTTGACAACATTTGAAGCTTTTCATATTTTTCACACCTTTTCAGGCTCTTCATGTTTTTTAACACCTTTTCATGCTCCTCCTATATTTCAGGCCGTTTCATGCTCCTCATATTTTTGACACCTTTTGAAGCTCTTCATATTTTTCACACCTTTTCAGGCTCTTCATATTTTTCAACACCGCTTCATGCTCCTCCTATTTTTCAGACCGTATCATGCTCCTCATATGTTTCACACCTTTTTCAGGCTCTTCATGTTTTTCAACAACACTTCATGCTCCTCCTATTTTTCAGAGCGTTTCATGCTTCTCCTATTTTTCAGACCGTTTCATGCTCCTCATATTTTTGACGCCTTTTGAAGCTCTTCATATTTTTCACACCTTTTCAGGCTATTCATGTTTTTCAGCACCACTTCATGCTCCTCCTATTTTTCAGACCGTTTCATGCTCCTCATATTCTTGACACCTTTTGAAGCTCTTCATATTTTTCACACCTTTTCAGGCTCTTCATGTTTTTCAACACCGCTTCATGCTCCTCCTATTTTTCAGACCGTTTCATGCTCCTCATATGTTTCACACCTTTTCCAGGCTCTTCATGTTTTTCAACAACACTTCATGCTCCTCCTATGTTTCAGACCGTTTCATGCTCCTCATATTTTTGACACAGTTTGAAGCTCTTCACATTGTTCACACCTTTTGAGGCTCTTCATGTTTTTGAAAACAGTCTCTTGCTCCTCATATTTTTCAGACCGTTTCACCCTCTATATATTTGACACCTTTTTGAAGCTCTTCATATTTTTCACACCTTTTCAGGCTTTTCATGTTTTTGAAAACAGTTTCTTGCTCCTCATATTTTTCAGACCGTTTCAACCTTTATATATTTGACACCTTTTTGAAGCTCTTCATATTTTTCACACCTTTTCAGGCTCTTCATGTTTTTCAACACCACTTCAAGCTCCTTCTATTTTTCAGACCGTTTCTTGCTCCTCATATTTTTGACACCTTTGAGGCTCTTCATATATTTCACACTGTTTCAGGCTCTTTATGTTTTTCAACACCGCTTCATGCTCCTCCTAATTTTCAGACCGTTTCATTCTCCTCATATTTTTGACACATTTTGAAGCTCTTCATATTTTTCACACTTTTTCAGGCTCTTCATGTTTTTCAAACCGCTTCATGCTCCTCCTATTTTTCAGACCGTTTCATGCTTCTCCTATTTTTCAGACCGTTTCATGCTCCTCATATTTTTGACGCCTTTTGAAGCTCTTCATATTTTTCACACCTTTTCAGGCTATTCATGTTTTTCAGCACCACTTCATGCTCCTCCTATTTTTCAGACCGTTTCATGCTCCTCATATACTTGACACCTTTTGAAGCTCTTCATATTTTTCACACTTTTTCACGCTCTTCATGTTTTTCAACATCGCTTGCTGCTCCTCCTCTTTTTCAGAGCGTTTCATGCTCCTCCTAATTTTGACACCTTTGAAGCTCTTCATATTTTTCACACCTTTTCAGGCTCTTCATGTTTTTCAACACCACTTCAAGCTCCTTCTATTTTTCAGACCGTTTCTTGCTCCTCATATTTTTGACACCTTTGAGGCTCTTCATATATTTCACACTTTTTCAGGCTCTTCATGTTTTTCAACACCACTTCAAGCTCCTTCTATTTTTCAGACCGTTTCTTGCTCCTCATATTTTTGACACCTTTGAGGCTCTTCATATATTTCACACTGTTTCAGGCTCTTTATGTTTTTCAACACTGCTTCATGCTCCTCCTAATTTTCAGACCGTTTCATGCTTCTCCTATTTTTCAGACCGTTTCATGCTCCTCATATTTTTGACGCCCTTTGAAGCTCTTCTATTTTTCACACCTTTTCAGGCTCTTCATGATTTTCAACACCACTTCATGCTCCTCCTTTTTTCAGACTGCTTCATTCTCATCTCATTTTTGACACATTTTGAAGCTGTTCATATTTTTCATTTCTTTTGAAGCTCTTCATATATTTTACACGTTTTCAGGCTCTTCATGGTTTTCAACACCGCTTCGTGCTGCTCCTAATTTTCAGATCATTTCATGCTCATCGATTTTTACACCTTTTGCAGGTCTTCATATTTTCACACCTTTTGAAGCTCTTCATATTTTTCACACCTTTTTAGGCTCTTCATGTATTTGAACACCGTTTCATGCTCCTCCTCTTTTTCAGATCGTTTCATGCTCCTCATATTTTTGACACCTTTTGAAACTCTTCTTTTTTTTCACACCTTTTGAAGCTTTTCATATATTTCACACCTTTTCAGGCTCTTCATGCTTTTAAACAACACTTCATGCTCCTCCTATTTTTCAGACCGCTTCAAGCTCATCTCATTTTTCACACCTTTTGAAGCTGTTCATATTTTTCACACGTTTTCAGGCTCTTCATGTTTTTCAAACCGCTTCATGCTCCTCCTATTTTCAGACCGTTTCATGCTCCTCCTATTTTTCAGACCGTTTCATGCTCCTCGTATTTTTGACGCCTTTTGAAGCTCTTCATATTTTTCACACCTTTTCAGGCTCTTCATGTTTTTCAGCACCACTTCATGCTCCTCCTATTTTTCAGACCTTTTTTTGCTCCTCATATTTTTTACACATTTTGAAGCTCTTCATATTTTTCACACCTTTTCAGGCTCTTCATGTTTTTCAACACCGCTTCATGCTCCTCCTATTTTTCAAACCGTTTCATGCTCCTCATATTTTTGACACCTTTTGAATCTCTTCATATTTTTCACACCTTTTCAGGCTCTTCATGTTTTTCAACATCTCTTGCTGCTCCTCAACTTTTTCAGACCGTTTCATGCTCCTCTTAGTTTTGACACCTTTGAAGCTCTTCATATTTTTTACACCTTTTCAGGCTCCTCATATTTTTCTTCACCACTTCATGCTTCTCATATTTTTCAGACCGTTTCATGCTCCTCATATTTTTGACACTTTTTGAAGCTCTTCATATTTTTGACACCTTTTCAGGCTCTTCATGTTTTTCAACAACACTTCATGCTCCTCCTATTTTTCAGACCGTTTCATGCTCCTCATATGTTTCACACCTTTTTCAGGCTCTTCATGTTTTTCAACAACACTTCATGCTCCTCCTATTTTTCAGACCGTTTCATGCTCCTCATATTTTTGACACAGTTTGAAGCTCTTCACATTGTTCACACCTTTTGAGGCTCTTCATGTTTTTGAAAACAGTCTCTTGCTCCTCATATTTTTCAGACCGTTTCACCCTCTATATATTTGACACCTTTTTGAAGCTCTTCATATTTTTCACACCTTTTGAGGCTCTTCATGTTTTTGAAAACAGTTTCTTGCTCCTCATATTTTTCAGACCGTTTCAACCTTTATATATTTGACACCTTTTTGAAGCTCTTCATATTTTTCACAACTTTTCAGGCTCTTCATGTTTTTCAACACCACTTCAAGCTCCTTCTATTTTCAGACCGTTTCATGCTCCTCCTATTTTTCAGACCGTTTCATGCTCCTCGTATTTTTGACGCCTTTTGAAGCTTTTCATATTTTTCAAAACTTTTCAGGCTCTTCATGTTTTGAACACCGCTTCATGGTAATCCTATTTTTGAAACCATATCATGCTCCTCATATTTTTCACACATTTTGAAGCTCTTCATATTTTTCAATCCTTTTCAGACTCTTCATGTTTTTGAACACCACTTCATGCTCCTTCTATTTTTCAGAGAGTTTCATGCTCCTCATGTATTTCACACCTTTTGAAGCTCTTCATATTTTTCACACCTTTTCAGGCTCTTCATGTTTTTGAACACCGTTTCAGGCTCCTCCAATTTTTCAGACGGTTTCATGCTCCTCATATTTTGACACCTTTTGAAGCTCTTCAAATTTTTCACACTTTTTCAAGCTCTTCATGTTTTTCAACTCCAATTCATACTCCTCCTATTTTTCAGACCGTTTCATGTTCCTCATATTTTTGACACCTTTAGAAACTTTTCATATTTGTCACACTTTTTCAGGCTCTTCATGTTTTTCAACACCGCTTCAGCTCCTCCTATTTTTCAGACAGTTTCATTCTCCTCATAAATTTGACACATTTTAAAGCTCTTCATATATTTCACACCTTTTCAGGCTCTTCATTTTTTCAACACCACTTCATACTCCTCCTATTTTTCAGACCGTTTCATGCTCATCTACTTTTTAACACCTTTTGAAGCTCTTCATATTTTTCACACCTTTTAAGCTCTTCACATTTTTCACACCTTTTCAGGCTCTTCATGTTTTGTACACCGTTTCTTGCTCCTCCTATTATTCAGACCGTTTCATGATCCTCATATATTTGACACCTCGTGAAGCTCTTCATATTTTTCACACCTTTTCAGGCTCTTCAAATTTTTCTTATTTTTGAACCTCTTCATGTTTTTCACACCTTTTCAGGCTCTTCAAGATTTTCAACACCGCTTCATGCTCCTCCGATTTTTCAGACCGTTTCATGCTCATCTAATTTTTGACACCTTTTGAAGCTCTTCATATTTTTCACAACTTTTCAGGCTCTTCATTTGTTTAAAGACCGTTTCATGCTCCTTCTATTATTCAGACCGTTTCATGCTCCTCATATTTTTGACACCTTTTGAAGCTCTTCATATTTTTCACACGTTTTCAGGCTCTTCATTTTTTTCATCAATGCTTCATGCTCCTCCTATTTGTCAGACGGTTTCATTCTCCTCATATTTTTGACTCCTTTTGAAGCTCTTCATATATTTCACACCTTTTCAGGCTCTTCATGTTTTTCAACACTGCTTCATGATCCTCCTATTTTTCAGACCGTTTCAGGCTCCTCATATTTTTGACACCTTTTGAAGCTCTTCATATTTTTCACACCTTTTCAGGCTCTTCATGTTTTTCAACACCGCTTCATGATCCTCCTATTTTTCAGACCGTTTCATGCTCCTCATATTTTTGACACCTTTTGAAGCTCTTCATATTTTTCACACCTTTTCAGGCTCTTCATGTTTTTCAACACCTCTTCATGCTCCTCCTATTTTTAAGACCGTTTCATTCTCCTCATATTTTTGACTCCTTTTGAAGCTCTTCATATTTTTCACACGTTTTCAGGCTCTTCATGTTTTTCAACACCGCTTCATGCTCCTCCTACTTTTCAGACCATTTCATGCACCTCATATTTTTGACACCTTTTGAAGCTCTTCATGTTTTTCACACCTTTTGAAGCTCTTCATATTTTTCATATTTTTGAAGCTCTTCATATTTTCACACCTTTTCAGACTCTTCATGTTTTTCAACATTGCTTCATCCTCCTCCTATTTTTCGAACGTTTCCTGCTCCTCATAATTTTCACACCTTTTAAAGCTATTCATATTTTTCAAACCTTTTCAGGCTCTTCATGTTTTTGAACACCGCTTCATGCTGGTCCTATTTGCAGACCGTTTATGCTCCTCATAATTTGACACCTTTTGAAGCTCTTCATATTTTTCACACCTTTTCAGTCTCTGCAATTTTTTTGAACACGGCTTCATGATCCTCCTATTTTTCAGACCGTTTCGTGCTCCACATGTATTTCACACCTTTTGAAGCTCTTCATATTTTGCACACATATTCAGGCTCTTCATTTTTTTCAACACCACTTCATGCTCCTCCTATTTTTCAGACCGTTTCACGCTCCTCATAATTTGACACCTTTTGAAGCTCTTCATATTTTTCACACCTTTTCAGGCTCCTCATGTTTTTGAACACCGCTTCATGCTCTTCCTATTTTTCAGACCGTTTCATGCTCCTCACGTTTTTGACACCTTTTGTAGCTCTTCATATATTTCACACATTTTCAGGATCTTTATGTTTTTCAACAACACTTCATGCTCCTCCTATTTTTAAGACCGCTTCATGCTCATCTCATTTTTCACACTTTTGAAACTGTTCATATATTTCACACCTTTTGAAACTCTTCAAATTTTGACAAGTTTTCAGGTTCTTCATGTTTTTCAACACCGCTTCATGCTCCTCCTATTTTTCAGACTATTTCATGCTCCACATATTTTTGACACCTTTTGAAGCTCTTCATATTTTTCACACTTTTTCAGGCTTTTTATGTTTTTGAACACCGCTTCATGCTGCTCCTATATTTCACATCTTTTGAAGCTCGTCATATTTTTCACACGTTTTCAGGCTCTTCATGTGTTTCAACACGGCTTCATGCTCCTCCTATTTTTCACACCATTTCATGCTCAACCTATTTTGACACCTTTTGAAGCTCTTCATATTTTTCACAACTTTTGAAACTCTTCATATTTCTCACACGTTTTCAGGCTCTTCATGTTTTTCAACACCGCTTCATGCTTCTCCTACTTTTCAGACCATTTCATGCACCTCATATTTTTGACACCTTTTGAAGCTCTTCATGTTTTTCACACCTTTTGAAGCTCTTCATATTTTTCATATTTTTGAGCTCTTCATATTTTCACACCTTTTCAGACTCTTCATGATTTTCAAAATTGCTCCTCCTATTTTTAAGACCGCTTCATGCTCATCTCATTTTTCACACTTTTGAAACTGTTCATATATTTCACACCTTTTGAAGCTCTTCAAATTTTGACAAGTTTTCAGGTTCTTCATGTTTTTCAACACCGCTTCATGCTCCTCCTATTTTTCAGACTATTTCATGCTCCACATATTTTTGACACGTTTTGAAGCCCTTCATATTTTTCACACTTTTTCAGGCTTTTTATGTTTTTGAACACCGCTTCATGCTGCTCCTATATTTCACATCTTTTGAAGCTCGTCATATATTTCACACCTTTTCAGGCTATTCGTGTTTTGAACACCGTTTCATGCTCCTCCTATTTTTTAGACCGTTTCATGCTCCTCATAATTTTGACACCTTTTGAAGCTCTTCATATTTTTCACAACTTTTCAGGCTCTTCATGTTTTTCAACACCGTCTCATGCTACTCCTATTTTTCAGACCGTTTCATGCTCCTCATGTATTTCACACCTTTTGAAGCTTTTCACATTTTTCACAACTTTTCAGGCTCTTCATGTTTTTCAACACCGCTTCATGTTCCTCCTATTTTTCAGTCCATTTCATGCTCCTCATATTTTTGACACCTGTTGAAGCTCTTCATATTTTCCCACATTTTCAGCTCTTCAAGTTTTTCAACACCACTTCATGCTCCTCCTATATTTCAGAGCGTTTCATGCTCCTCATATTTTTGACACCATTTGAAGCTCTTCATATATTTCACACCTTTTCAGGCACTTCATGTTTTTCAACACCACTTCATGCTCCTTCTATTTTTCAGATCGTTTCATGCTCCTCATATTTTTACACCTTTTGAAGATCTTCATATTTTTCACAAGTTTTCAGGTTCTTCATGTTTTTCAACACCGCTTCATGCTCCTCCAATTTTTCACACCGTTTCATGCTCCACATATATTTGACACGTTTTGAAGCTCTTCATATTTTTCACACCTTAACAGGCTTTTTATGTTTTTGAACACCGCTTCATGTTTCTCCTATATTTCATACCTTTTGAAGCTCTTCATATTTTTCACACCTTTTCAGGCTCTTCATGGTTTTCATCACCACTTCATGCTCCTCCTATTTTTCAGACCGTTTCATGCTCCTCATATATTTGACACCTTTTGTAGCTCTTCTTATATTTCACACCTTTTCAGGCTCTTCATGTTTTTAAACTACACTTCATGCTCCTCCTATTTTTCAGACCGCTTCATGCTCCTCATATTTATCACACCTTTTGAAGGTCTTCATATTTTTCACATCTTTTCAAGCTCCTCATGTTTTTGAACACCGCTTCATCCTCCTCCTATTTTTCAGATCGTTACATGCTCCTAATATTTTTGACACCTTATGAAGCTCTTCATATTTTTCACACTTTTTCAGGCTTTTCATGTTTTCCAACACCGCTTCATTCTCTTCCTATTTTTCAGACCGTTTCATGCTCATCTCATTTTTGACACCTTTTGAAGCTTTTCATATTTTTCAAAACATTTCAGCTCTTCATGTTTTTGAAAACCGCTTCATGCTCCTCCTATTTTTCAGAGAGTTTCATGCTCCTCATGTATTTCACACCTTTTGAAGCTCTTCAAATTTTTCACACCTTTTCAGGCTCTTCATGTTTTTCCACTCCACTTCATGCTTCTCCTATTTTTCATCCCCTTTCATGCTCCTCATGTATTTCACACCTTTTGAAGCTCTTCAAATTTTTCACAACTTTTCAGGCTCTTCATGTTTTTGAACACCATTTCATGCACCTCTTATTTTTCAGACAGTTTCATGCTCCTCATATATTTCAGACCTTTTGAAGCTCTTCATATTTTTCACAACTTTTCAGGCTCTTCATGTTTTTCAACACCGTCTCATGCTACTCCTATTTTTCAGACCGTTTCATGCTCCTCATGTATTTCACACCTTTTGAAGCTTTTCACATTTTTCACAACTTTTCAGGCTCTTCATGTTTTTCAACACCGCTTCATGTTCCTCCTATTTTTCAGTCCATTTCATGCTCCTCATATTTTTGACACCTGTTGAAGCTCTTCATATTTTCCCACCTTTTCAGCTCTTCAAGTTTTTCAACACCACTTCATGCTCCTCCTATATTTCAGAGCGTTTCATGCTCCTCATATTTTTGACACCTTTTGAAGCTCTTCATATATTTCACACCTTTTCAGGCACTTCATGTTTTTCAACACCACTTCATGCTCCTCCTATTTTTCAGATCGTTTCATGCTCCTCATATTTTTACACCTTTTGAAAATCTTCATATTTTTCACAAGTTTTCAGGTTCTTCATGTTTTTCAACACCACTTCATGCTCCTCCAATTTTTCACACCGTTTCATGCTCCACATATATTTGACACGTTTTGAAGCTCTTCATATTTTTCACACCTTAACAGGCTTTTTATGTTTTTGAACACCGCTTCATGCTTCTCCTATATTTCATACCTTTTGAAGCTCTTCATATTTTTCACACCTTTTCAGGCTCTTCATGGTTTTCATCACCACTTCATGCTCCTCCTATTTTTCAGACCGTTTCATGCTCCTCATATATTTGACACCTTTTGTAGCTCTTCTTATATTTCACACCTTTTCAGGCTCTTCATGTTTTTAAACTACCTCTCATGCTCCTCCTATTTTTCAGACCGCTTCATGCTCCTCATATTTATCACACCTTTTGAAGGTCTTCATATTTTTCACATCTTTTCAGGCTCCTCATGTTTTTGAACACCGCTTCATCCTCCTCCTATTTTTCAGATCGTTACATGCTCCTAATATTTTTGACACCTTATGAAGCTCTTCATATTTTTCACACTTTTTCAGGCTTTTCATGTTTTCCAACACCGCTTCATTCTCTTCCTATTTTTCAGACTATTTCATGCTCCACATATTTTTGACACGTTTTGAAGCCCTTCATATTTTTCACACTTTTTCAGGCTTTTTATGTTTTTGAACACCGCTTCATGCTGCTCCTATATTTCACATCTTTTGAAGCTCGTCATATATTTCACACCTTTTCAGGCTATTCGTGTTTTGAACACCGTTTCATGCTCCTCCTATTTTTTAGACCGTTTCATGCTCCTCATAATTTTGACACCTTTTGAAGCTCTTCATATTTTTCACAACTTTTCAGGCTCTTCATGTTTTTCAACACCGTCTCATGCTACTCCTATTTTTCAGACCGTTTCATGCTCCTCATGTATTTCACACCTTTTGAAGCTTTTCACATTTTTCACAACTTTTCAGGCTCTTCATGTTTTTCAACACCGCTTCATGTTCCTCCTATTTTTCAGTCCATTTCATGCTCCTCATATTTTTGACACCTGTTGAAGCTCTTCATATTTTCCCACCTTTTCAGCTCTTCAAGTTTTTCAACACCACTTCATGCTCCTCCTATATTTCAGAGCGTTTCATGCTCCTCATATTTTTGACACCATTTGAAGCTCTTCATATATTTCACACCTTTTCAGGCACTTCATGTTTTTCAACACCACTTCATGCTCCTTCTATTTTTCAGATCGTTTCATGCTCCTCATATTTTTACACCTTTTGAAGATCTTCATATTTTTCACAAGTTTTCAGGTTCTTCATGTTTTTCAACACCGCTTCATGCTCCTCCAATTTTTCACACCGTTTCATGCTCCACATATATTTGACACGTTTTGAAGCTCTTCATATTTTTCACACCTTAACAGGCTTTTTATGTTTTTGAACACCGCTTCATGTTTCTCCTATATTTCATACCTTTTGAAGCTCTTCATATTTTTCACACCTTTTCAGGCTCTTCATGGTTTTCATCACCACTTCATGCTCCTCCTATTTTTCAGACCGTTTCATGCTCCTCATATATTTGACACCTTTTGTAGCTCTTCTTATATTTCACACCTTTTCAGGCTCTTCATGTTTTTAAACTACACTTCATGCTCCTCCTATTTTTCAGACCGCTTCATGCTCCTCATATTTATCACACCTTTTGAAGGTCTTCATATTTTTCACATCTTTTCAGGCTCCTCATGTTTTTGAACACCGCTTCATCCTCCTCCTATTTTTCAGATCGTTACATGCTCCTAATATTTTTGACACCTTATGAAGCTCTTCATATTTTTCACACTTTTTCAGGCTTTTCATGTTTTCCAACACCGCTTCATTCTCTTCCTATTTTTCAGACCGTTTCATGCTCATCTCATTTTTGACACCTTTTGAAGCTTTTCATATTTTTCAAAACATTTCAGCTCTTCATGTTTTTGAAAACCGCTTCATGCTCCTCCTATTTTTCAGAGAGTTTCATGCTCCTCATGTATTTCACACCTTTTGAAGCTCTTCAAATTTTTCACACCTTTTCAGGCTCTTCATGTTTTTCCACTCCACTTCATGCTTCTCCTATTTTTCATCCCCTTTCATGCTCCTCATGTATTTCACACCTTTTGAAGCTCTTCAAATTTTTCACAACTTTTCAGGCTCTTCATGTTTTTGAACACCATTTCATGCACCTCTTATTTTTCAGACAGTTTCATGCTCCTCATATATTTCAGACCTTTTGAAGCTCTTCATATTTTTCACAACTTTTCAGGCTCTTCATGTTTTTCAACACCGTCTCATGCTACTCCTATTTTTCAGACCGTTTCATGCTCCTCATGTATTTCACACCTTTTGAAGCTTTTCACATTTTTCACAACTTTTCAGGCTCTTCATGTTTTTCAACACCGCTTCATGTTCCTCCTATTTTTCAGTCCATTTCATGCTCCTCATATTTTTGACACCTGTTGAAGCTCTTCATATTTTCCCACCTTTTCAGCTCTTCAAGTTTTTCAACACCACTTCATGCTCCTCCTATATTTCAGAGCGTTTCATGCTCCTCATATTTTTGACACCTTTTGAAGCTCTTCATATATTTCACACCTTTTCAGGCACTTCATGTTTTTCAACACCACTTCATGCTCCTCCTATTTTTCAGATCGTTTCATGCTCCTCATATTTTTACACCTTTTGAAGATCTTCATATTTTTCACAAGTTTTCAGGTTCTTCATGTTTTTCAACACCACTTCATGCTCCTCCAATTTTTCACACCGTTTCATGCTCCACATATATTTGACACGTTTTGAAGCTCTTCATATTTTTCACACCTTAACAGGCTTTTTATGTTTTTGAACACCGCTTCATGTTTCTCCTATATTTCATACCTTTTGAAGCTCTTCATATTTTTCACACCTTTTCAGGCTCTTCATGGTTTTCATCACCACTTCATGCTCCTCCTATTTTTCAGACCGTTTCATGCTCCTCATATATTTGACACCTTTTGTAGCTCTTCTTATATTTCACACCTTTTCAGGCTCTTCATGTTTTTAAACTACACTTCATGCTCCTCCTATTTTTCAGACCGCTTCATGCTCCTCATATTTATCACACCTTTTGAAGGTCTTCATATTTTTCACATCTTTTCAGGCTCCTCATGTTTTTGAACACCGCTTCATCCTCCTCCTATTTTTCAGATCGTTACATGCTCCTAATATTTTTGACACCTTATGAAGCTCTTCATATTTTTCACACTTTTTCAGGCTTTTCATGTTTTCCAACACCGCTTCATTCTCTTCCTATTTTTCAGACCGTTTCATGCTCATCTCATTTTTGACACCTTTTGAAGCTTTTCATATTTTTCAAAACATTTCAGCTCTTCATGTTTTTGAAAACCGCTTCATGCTCCTCCTATTTTTCAGAGAGTTTCATGCTCCTCATGTATTTCACACCTTTTGAAGCTCTTCAAATTTTTCACACCTTTTCAGGCTCTTCATGTTTTTCCACTCCACTTCATGCTTCTCCTATTTTTCATCCCCTTTCATGCTCCTCATGTATTTCACACCTTTTGAAGCTCTTCAAATTTTTCACAACTTTTCAGGCTCTTCATGTTTTTGAACACCATTTCATGCACCTCTTATTTTTCAGACAGTTTCATGCTCCTCATATATTTCAGACCTTTTGAAGCTCTTCATATTTTTCACAACTTTTCAGGCTCTTCATGTTTTTCAACACCGTCTCATGCTACTCCTATTTTTCAGACCGTTTCATGCTCCTCATGTATTTCACACCTTTTGAAGCTTTTCACATTTTTCACAACTTTTCAGGCTCTTCATGTTTTTCAACACCGCTTCATGTTCCTCCTATTTTTCAGTCCATTTCATGCTCCTCATATTTTTGACACCTGTTGAAGCTCTTCATATTTTCCCACCTTTTCAGCTCTTCAAGTTTTTCAACACCACTTCATGCTCCTCCTATATTTCAGAGCGTTTCATGCTCCTCATATTTTTGACACCTTTTGAAGCTCTTCATATATTTCACACCTTTTCAGGCACTTCATGTTTTTCAACACCACTTCATGCTCCTCCTATTTTTCAGATCGTTTCATGCTCCTCATATTTTTACACCTTTTGAAGATCTTCATATTTTTCACAAGTTTTCAGGTTCTTCATGTTTTTCAACACCACTTCATGCTCCTCCAATTTTTCACACCGTTTCATGCTCCACATATATTTGACACGTTTTGAAGCTCTTCATATTTTTCACACCTTAACAGGCTTTTTATGTTTTTGAACACCGCTTCATGCTTCTCCTATATTTCATACCTTTTGAAGCTCTTCATATTTTTCACACCTTTTCAGGCTCTTCATGGTTTTCATCACCACTTCATGCTCCTCCTATTTTTCAGACCGTTTCATGCTCCTCATATATTTGACACCTTTTGTAGCTCTTCTTATATTTCACACCTTTTCAGGCTCTTCATGTTTTTAAACTACCTCTCATGCTCCTCCTATTTTTCAGACCGCTTCATGCTCCTCATATTTATCACACCTTTTGAAGGTCTTCATATTTTTCACATCTTTTCAGGCTCCTCATGTTTTTGAACACCGCTTCATCCTCCTCCTATTTTTCAGATCGTTACATGCTCCTAATATTTTTGACACCTTATGAAGCTCTTCATATTTTTCACACTTTTTCAGGCTTTTCATGTTTTCCAACACCGCTTCATTCTCTTCCTATTTTTCAGACCGTTTCATGCTCATCTCATTTTTGACACCTTTTGAAGCTTTTCATATTTTTCAAAACATTTCAGCTCTTCATGTTTTTGAAAACCGCTTCATGCTCCTCCTATTTTTCAGAGAGTTTCATGCTCCTCATGTATTTCACACCTTTTGAAGCTCTTCAAATTTTTCACACCTTTTCAGGCTCTTCATGTTTTTCCACTCCACTTCATGCTTCTCCTATTTTTCATCCCCTTTCATGCTCCTGATGTATTTCACACCTTTTGAAGCTGTTCATATTTTTCACACCTTTTCAGGCTCTTCATGTTTTTCAACACCGCTTCATGCTCCTCCTATTTTTCAGACCGTTTCATACTCCTCATATTTTTGACACCTTTTGAAGGTCTTCATATATTTCACATCTTTTCAGGCTCTTCTTTTTTTTCTGCTCCACTTCATGCTCTTCTCTTATTTTTCAGACCGTTTCATGCTCATCTCATTTTTGACACATTTGAAGCTCTTCATATTTTTCACACCTTTTGAAGCTCTTCATATTTTTCACACCTTTTGAAGCTCTTCATATTTTTCACACCTTTTTAGGCTGTGCATGTTTTTCAACATCGCTTATGCTCGTCCTATTTTTCAGACCGTTTCATGCTCCTCATATTTTTGACACCTTTTGAAGCTCTTCATATTTTTCACACCTTTTCAGGCTCTTCATGTTTTTCAACACCGCTTCATGAACCTCCTATTTTTCGGACCGATTCATGCACCTCATATTTTTGACACCTTTTGAAGCTCTTCATATATTTCACACCTTTTCAGGCGCTTCATGTTTTTCAACACCACTTCATGCTCCTCCTATTTTTCAGATCGATTCATGCTCCTCATATTTTTACACCTTTTGAAGATCTTCATATTTTTCACAAGTTTTCAGGTTCTTCATGTTTTTCAACACCGCTTCATGCTCCTCCAATTTTTCACACCGTTTCATGCTCCACATATATTTGACACGTTTTGAAGCTCTTCATATTTTTCACACCTTAACAGGCTTTTTATGTTTTTGAACACCGCTTCATGTTTCTCCTATATTTCATACCTTTTGAAGCTCTTCATATTTTTCACACCTTTTCAGGCTCTTCATGGTTTTCATCACCACTTCATGCTCCTCCTATTTTTCAGACCGTTTCATGCTCCTCATATATTTGACACCTTTTGTAGCTCTTCTTATATTTCACACCTTTTCAGGCTCTTCATGTTTTTAAACTACACTTCATGCTCCTCCTATTTTTCAGACCGCTTCATGCTCCTCATATTTATCACACCTTTTGAAGGTCTTCATATTTTTCACATCTTTTCAGGCTCCTCATGTTTTTGAACACCGCTTCATCCTCCTCCTATTTTTCAGATCGTTACATGCTCCTAATATTTTTGACACCTTATGAAGCTCTTCATATTTTTCACACTTTTTCAGGCTTTTCATGTTTTCCAACACCGCTTCATTCTCTTCCTATTTTTCAGACCGTTTCATGCTCATCTCATTTTTGACACCTTTTGAAGCTTTTCATATTTTTCAAAACATTTCAGCTCTTCATGTTTTTGAAAACCGCTTCATGCTCCTCCTATTTTTCAGAGAGTTTCATGCTCCTCATGTATTTCACACCTTTTGAAGCTCTTCAAATTTTTCACACCTTTTCAGGCTCTTCATGTTTTTCCACTCCACTTCATGCTTCTCCTATTTTTCATCCCCTTTCATGCTCCTCATGTATTTCACACCTTTTGAAGCTCTTCAAATTTTTCACAACTTTTCAGGCTCTTCATGTTTTTGAACACCATTTCATGCACCTCTTATTTTTCAGACAGTTTCATGCTCCTCATATATTTCAGACCTTTTGAAGCTCTTCATATTTTTCACAACTTTTCAGGCTCTTCATGTTTTTCAACACCGTCTCATGCTACTCCTATTTTTCAGACCGTTTCATGCTCCTCATGTATTTCACACCTTTTGAAGCTTTTCACATTTTTCACAACTTTTCAGGCTCTTCATGTTTTTCAACACCGCTTCATGTTCCTCCTATTTTTCAGTCCATTTCATGCTCCTCATATTTTTGACACCTGTTGAAGCTCTTCATATTTTCCCACCTTTTCAGCTCTTCAAGTTTTTCAACACCACTTCATGCTCCTCCTATATTTCAGAGCGTTTCATGCTCCTCATATTTTTGACACCTTTTGAAGCTCTTCATATATTTCACACCTTTTCAGGCACTTCATGTTTTTCAACACCACTTCATGCTCCTCCTATTTTTCAGATCGTTTCATGCTCCTCATATTTTTACACCTTTTGAAGATCTTCATATTTTTCACAAGTTTTCAGGTTCTTCATGTTTTTCAACACCACTTCATGCTCCTCCAATTTTTCACACCGTTTCATGCTCCACATATATTTGACACGTTTTGAAGCTCTTCATATTTTTCACACCTTAACAGGCTTTTTATGTTTTTGAACACCGCTTCATGCTTCTCCTATATTTCATACCTTTTGAAGCTCTTCATATTTTTCACACCTTTTCAGGCTCTTCATGGTTTTCATCACCACTTCATGCTCCTCCTATTTTTCAGACCGTTTCATGCTCCTCATATATTTGACACCTTTTGTAGTTCTTCTTATATTTCACACCTTTTCAGGCTCTTCATGTTTTTAAACTACCTCTCATGCTCCTCCTATTTTTCAGACCGCTTCATGCTCCTCATATTTATCACACCTTTTGAAGGTCTTCTTATTTTTCACATCTTTTCAGGCTCCTCATGTTTTTGAACACCGCTTCATCCTCCTCCTATTTTTCAGATCGTTACATGCTCCTAATATTTTTGACACCTTATGAAGCTCTTCATATTTTTCACACTTTTTCAGGCTTTTCATGTTTTCCAACACCGCTTCATTCTCTTCCTATTTTTCAGACCGTTTCATGCTCATCTCATTTTTGACACCTTTTGAAGCTTTTCATATTTTTCAAAACATTTCAGCTCTTCATGTTTTTGAAAACCGCTTCATGCTCCTCCTATTTTTCAGAGAGTTTCATGCTCCTCATGTATTTCACACCTTTTGAAGCTCTTCAAATTTTTCACACCTTTTCAGGCTCTTCATGTTTTTCCACTCCACTTCATGCTTCTCCTATTTTTCATCCCCTTTCATGCTCCTCATGTATTTCACACCTTTTGAAGCTCTTCATATTTTTCACACCTTTTCAGGCTCTTCATGTTTTTCAACACCGCTTCATGCTCCTCCTATTTTTCAGACCGTTTCATACTCCTCATATTTTTGCCACCTTTTGAAGGTCTTCATATATTTCACACCTTTTCAGGCTCTTCTTTTTTTTCTGCTCCACTTCATGCTCTTCTCTTATTTTTCAGACCGTTTCATGCTCATCTCATTTTTGACACATTTGAAGCTCTTCATATTTTTCACACCTTTTGAAGCTCTTCATATTTTTCACACCTTTTGAAGCTCTTCATATTTTTCACACCTTTTCAGGCTGTGCATGTTTTTCAACATCGCTTATGCTCGTCCTATTTTTCAGACCGTTTCATGCTCCTCATATTTTTGACACCTTTTGAAGCTCTTCATATTTTTCACACCTTTTCAGGCTCTTCATGTTTTTCAACACCGCTTCATGAACCTCCTATTTTTCGGACCGATTCATGCACCTCATATTTTTGACACCTTTTGAAGCTCTTCATATTTTTCACACCTTTTCAGGCTCTTCATGGTTTTCAACACCACTTCATGTTCCTCGTACTTTTCAGACCGTTTCATGCTCCTCATATTTTTGACAACTTTTGAAGCTCTGCATATTTTTCACACCTTTTGAGGCTCTTCATGATTTTCAACACCGCTTCATGGTCCTCCCATGTTTCAGAACGTTTCAGGCTCCTCATGTATTTCACACCTTTTGAAGCTCTTCAAATTTTTCACAGCTTTTCAGGCTCTTCATGTTTTTGAACACCGCTTCATGCTCCTCCTATTTTTCAGACCGTTTCATGCTCCTCATATTTTTGACACGTTTTGAAGCTCTTCATATCTTTCATACCTTTTCAGACTCTTCATGTTTTTGAACACCCCTTCATGCTCCTCCTGTTTTTCAGAATGTTTCCTGTTCCTCCTTTTTTTCAGATCATTTCATGCTCCTCATATTTTTGACACCTTTTGAAGCTCTTCATATTTTTCACACCTTTTCAGACTCTTCATGTTTTTCAACACCGCTTCATGCTCCTCCTATTTATCAGACCGTGTCATGCTCCTCATATTTTTCACACCTTTAAAGCTCTTCATATTTTCCTCACATTTTAGGCTCTTCATGTTTTTCAACACCGTGTCATGCTCCTCCTATTTTTCAGACGGTATCATGCTCTTCATAATTTTCACACCTTTAAAGCTCTTCATATTTTTAAGGCTTGTCATATTTTTGAACACCACTTCATGCTCCTCCTATTTTTCAGACCGTTTCATGTTCCTGCTATTTTTCAGATCATTTCATGCTCCTGATATTTTTGACACCTTTTGAAGCTCTTCATATTTTTCACACCTTTTTAGGCTCTTCATGTTTTTCAACACCGCTTCATGCTCCTCCTATTTTTCAGACCATTTCATGCTCCTCTTATTTTTGACTCCTTTTGAAGCTCTTCATATTTTTCACACCTTTTCAGGCTCTTCATCTTTTTCAACACCACTTCATGCTCCTCCTATTTTTCAGACCGTTTCAGGCTCCTCATATTTTTGACAGCTTTAGAATCTCTTCATATTTTTCACACATTTTCATGATCTTCATGTTTTTCAACACCGTGTCATGCTCCTCCTATTTTTCACACCTTTAAAACTCTTCATATTTTTCACACATTTTAAGGTTCTTCATGTTTTTCAACACCATGTCATGCTCCTCCTATTTTTCAGACGGTTTCATGCTCCTCATAATTTTTACACCTTTAAAGCTCTTAATATTTTTCACACATTTTAAGGTTCTTCATGTTTTTGAACACCACTTCATGCTCCTCCTATTTTTCAGACCGTTTCATGCTCCTCATATTTTTCACACCTTTTGAAGCTCTTCATATTTTTAACACCTTTTCAGACTCTTCATGTTTTTGAACAGCGCTTCATGCTCCTCCTATTTTTCAGACCTTTTCATACTCCTCCTATTTTTCAGGCAGTTTCATGCTCCTCATATTTTGACACCTTTTGAAGCTCTTCATATTTTTAACACTTTTTCAGGCTGTTCAAGTTTTTGAACACCATTTCATGCTCCTCATATTTTTGACACCTTTTGAAGCTCTTCATATTTTTAACAACTTTTCAGACTCTTCATGTTTTCGAACCGCGCTTCATGCTCCTCCTATTTTTCAGACCTTTTCATACTCCTCCTATTTTTCAAGCAGTTTCATGCTCCTCATATTTTGACACCTTTTGAAGCTCTTCATATTTTTCACGCCTTTTTAAGGCTGGTCATATTTTTGAACACCACTTCATGCTCCTCCTATTTTTCAGACCGTTTCATGTTCCTGCTATTTTTCAGATCATTTCATGCTCCTGATATTTTTGACACCTTTTGAAGCTCTTCATATATTTCACAGCTTTTCAGGCTCTTCAAGTTTTTGAACATCGTTTCATGCTCCTCCTATTTTTCAGAACGTTCCATGCTCCTCATATTTTTCACACGTTTTGCAGCTCTTCATATTTTTCACACCTTTTCTGGGTCTTCATATTTTTCAACACCACTTCATGCTTCTCCTATTTTTTAGAATGTTTAATGCTCCTCATAATTTTGACACCTTTTGAAACTCTTCATATTTTTCAAACCTTTTCAGACTCTTCATGTTTTTCAACAACAATTCATGCTCCTCCTATTTTTCACACCGTTTCATGCTCCTCATATTTTTGACATCTTTTGAAGCTCTTCATATATTTCACACCTTTTCATACTCTTCATGTTTTTCACCAGTGCTTCATTCTCCTCCTATTTTTCAGACCGTTTCATGCTCCTCATATTTTTGACACCTTTTGAAGCTCTTCATATTTTTCACAGCTTTTCATGCTCTTCATGTTTTTGAACACCCCTTCATGCACCTCTTCTTTTTCAGACCGTTTCATACTCCTCATATTTTTGACACCTTTTGAAGCTCTTCATATATTTCACAACTTTTCAGGCTCTTCATGTTTATCAACACCATTTCATGCTCCTCCTGTTTTTCAGCCCATTTCATGCTCATCTCATTTTTGACACCTTTTGAAGCTCTTCATATTTTTCACAGCTTTTCAGGCTCTTCATGTTTTTCAACACCGCTTCATGCTCCTCCTTTATTTCAGACAATTTCATTCTCCTCCTATTTTTGACACCTTTGAAGCTCTTCATATATTTCACACCTTTTCAAGCTCTTCATGTTTCTGAACACCGATTCATGCTCCTCCTATTTTTCAGACCGTTTCATGCTCCTCCTATTTTCACGCCGTTTCATGCTCCTCATATTTTGAAACATTTTGAATCTCTTCGTATTTTTCACACATTTTCAGGCTCTTCATGTTTTTGAATACCACTGCATGCTCCTCCTATTTTTCAGACCGTTTCATGCTCCTCATATTTGACAAGTTTTGAAGCTCTTCTTATATTTCACACCTTTTCAGGCACTTCATGTTTTTCAAAACCGCTTCCTTTTCCTCCTATTTTTCAGAACGTTTCATGCTCCTCATATTTTTGATACCTTTTGAAGCTGTTCATATTTTTCACACCTTTTCATGCTCTTCATGTTTTCAACACCGATTCATGCTCCTCCTATTTTTCAGACCGTTTCATGCTCCTCCTATTTTTCAGACCGTTTCATGCTCCTCCTATTTTCAGACCGTTTCATTCTGCTCATATTTTTGACACCTTTTGAAGCTCTTCATATTTGTCATATCTTTTCAGGCTCTTCATGTTTTTGAACACCGCTTCATGCTCCTCTTATTTTTCAGACCGTTTCATGCTCATTTCATTATTGACACCTTTTGAAGCTCTTCATATTTTTCACACCTTTTCAAGCTCTTCATGTTTTTCAACACCGTTTCATGCTCCTCCTATTTTTCAGACCGTTTCATGCTCATCTCATTTTTGACACCTTTTGAAACTCTTCATATTCTTCACACATTTTGAAGCTTTTCATATTTTTTCACACGTTTTCAGGCTCTTCATGTTTATCAACACCGCTTCATGCTCCTCCTATTTTTCAGACCGTTTCATGCTCCTCATATTTTTGACACCTTTTGAAGCTCTTCATATTTTTCACACTTTTCTGGCTCTTCATGTTTTTCAACACCACTTCCTGCTCCTCCTATTTTTCAGACCGTTTCATGCTCCTCATGTATTTCACACCTTTTGAAGCTCTTCATATTTTTCACACCTTTTCAGGCTCTTCATGTTTTTAATCACCGTTTCATCCTCCTCTAATTTTTCAGACCGTTTCATGCTCCTCATATATTTGACACATTTTGAAGCTCTGAATATTTTTCACACATTTTCAGGCTCTTCATGTTTTTGAACACTGCTTCATAATCCTCCTATTTTTCAGACGGTTTCATGCTCTTCATATGTTTGACACCGTTTGAAGCTCTTCATATTTTTCACACATTTTCAGGCTCTTCATATTTTTGAACACCGCTTCTCGCTCCTCCTATTTTAAGACCGTTTCATGCTCATCTCATTTTTCACACCTTTTGAAGCTCTTCATATTTTTCACACGTTTTCAGGCTCTTCATGTTTTTCAGCACTTCTTCAAACTCCTCCTATTTTTCAGCCCGTTTCATGCTCCTCATATTTTTGACACCTTTTGAAGCTTTTCATATTTTTCAAACCTTTTCAGGCTCTTCATTTTTTTCAACACTACTTCTTGCTCCTCCAATTTTTCAGACCGTTTCATGCTCATCTAATTTTTGACACCTGT
This sequence comes from Dama dama, assembly GCF_033118175.1. Classification (NCBI taxonomy): domain Eukaryota; kingdom Metazoa; phylum Chordata; class Mammalia; order Artiodactyla; family Cervidae; genus Dama; species Dama dama. Next base: position 1,889,060 of record NW_026870971.1, read on the forward strand.
TGAAGCTATTCATATATTTCACACCTTCTGAAGCTCTTCATATTTTTCACACTTTTTCAGGCTCTTCATGTTTTGCAACACCACTTCATGCTTCTCCTATTTTTCAGCCCGTTTCATGCTCCTCATGTTTTTCACACCTTTTGAAGCTCGTCATATTTTTTACACCTTTTCAGGCTCTTCATGTTTTGATCACCGTTTCATGCTACTCCTATTTTTCAGACCGTTTCATGCTCATCTAAATTTTGACACCTTTTGAAGCTCTTCATATATTTCACACCTTTTGAAGCTCTTCATATTTTGCACACCTTTCCAGGCTCTTCATATTTTTCAACACCGCTTCATGCTCCACCTATTTTTCAGACCGTTTCATGCTCCTCATATTTTTGACACCTTTTGAAGCTTTTCATATTTTTCACACCTTTTCAGGCTCTTCATTTTTTTCAACACTACTTCTTGCTCCTCCAATTTTTCAGACCGTTTCATGCTCATCTAATTTTTGACACCTGTTGAAGTTCTTCATATTTTTCACACCTTCTGAAGCTCTTCATATTTTTCACACTTTTTCAGGCTCTTCATGTTTTTCAACACCACTTCATGCTTCTCCTATTTTTCAGCCCGTTTCATGCTCCTCATGTTTTTCACACCTTTTGAAGCTCGTCATATTTTTCACACCTTTTCAGGCTGTTCATGTTTTTGATCACCGTTTCTTGCTCCTCCTATGTTTCAGACCGTTTCATGCTCCTCATATTTTTGACACCTTTTAATCTCTTTATATTTTTCACAGCTTTTCAGGCTCTTCATGTTTTTGAACACCACTTCATGCTCCTCCTATATTTCAGAGCGTTTCATGCTCCTCATATTTTTGACACCTTTTGAAGCTCTTCATATTTTTCACACCTTTTGAAGCTCTTCATATTTTTCACACCTTTTCATACTCTTCATGTTTTTCACCAGTGCTTCATTCTCCTCCTATTTTTCAGACCGTTTCATGCTCCTCATATTTTTGACACCTTTTGAAGCTCTTCATATTTTTCACAGCTTTTCATGCTCTTCATGTTTTTGAACACCCCTTCATGCACCTCTTCTTTTTCAGACCGTTTCATACTCCTCATATTTTTGACACCTTTTGAAGCTCTTCATATATTTCACAACTTTTCAGGCTCTTCATGTTTATCAACACCATTTCATGCTCCTCCTGTTTTTCAGCCCATTTCATGCTCATCTCATTTTTGACACCTTTTGAAGCTCTTCATATTTTTCACAGCTTTTCAGGCTCTTCATGTTTTTCAACACCGCTTCATGCTCCTCCTTTATTTCAGACAATTTCATTCTCCTCCTATTTTTGACACCTTTGAAGCTCTTCATATATTTCACACCTTTTCAAGCTCTTCATGTTTCTGAACACCGATTCATGCTCCTCCTATTTTTCAGACCGTTTCATGCTCCTCCTATTTTCACGCCGTTTCATGCTCCTCATATTTTGACACATTTTGAAGCTCTTCGTATTTTTCACACATTTTCAGGCTCTTCATGTTTTTGAATACCACTGCATGCTCCTCCTATTTTTCAGACCGTTTCATGCTCCTCATATTTGACAAGTTTTGAAGCTCTTCTTATATTTCACACCTTTTCAGGCACTTCATGTTTTTCAAAACCGCTTCCTTTTCCTCCTATTTTTCAGAACGTTTCATGCTCCTCATATTTTTGATACCTTTTGAAGCTGTTCATATTTTTCACACCTTTTCATGCTCTTCATGTTTTCAACACCGATTCATGCTCCTCCTATTTTTCAGACCGTTTCATGCTCCTCCTATTTTTCAGACCGTTTCATGCTCCTCCTATTTTTCAGACCGTTTCATTCTGCTCATATTTTTGACACCTTTTGAAGCTCTTCATATTTGTCATATCTTTTCAGGCTCTTCATGTTTTTGAACACCGCTTCATGCTCCTCTTATTTTTCAGACCGTTTCATGCTCATTTCATTATTGACACCTTTTGAAGCTCTTCATATTTTTCACACCTTTTCAAGCTCTTCATGTTTTTCAACACCCTTTCATGCTCCTCCTTTTTTTTCAGACCGTTTCATGCTCATCTCATATTTGACACCTTTTGAAACTCTTCATATTCTTCACACATTTTGAAGCTTTTCATATTTTTTCACACGTTTTCAGGCTCTTCATGTTTATCAACACCGCTTCATGCTCCTCCTATTTTTCAGACCGTTTCATGCTCCTCATATTTTTGACACCTTTTGAAGCTCTTCATATTTTTCACACTTTTCTGGCTCTTCATGTTTTTCAACACCACTTCCTGCTCCTCCTATTTTTCAGACCGTTTCATGCTCCTCATGTATTTCACACCTTTTGAAGCTCTTCATATTTTTCACACCTTTTCAGGCTCTTCATGTTTTTAATCACCGTTTCATCCTACTCTAATTTTTCAGACCGTTTCATGCTCCTCATATATTTGACACATTTTGAAGCTCTGAATATTTTTCACACATTTTCAGGCTCTTCATGTTTTTGAACACTGCTTCATAATCCTCCTATTTTTCAGACGGTTTCATGCTCTTCATATGTTTGACACCGTTTGAAGCTCTTCATATTTTTCACACATTTTCAGGCTCTTCATATTTTTGAACACCGCTTCTCGCTCCTCCTATTTTAAGACCGTTTCATGCTCATCTCATTTTTCACACCTTTTGAAGCTCTTCATATTTTTCACACGTTTTCAGGCTCTTCATGTTTTTCAGCACTTCTTCAAACTCCTCCTATTTTTCAGCCCGTTTCATGCTCCTCATATTTTTGACACCTTTTGAAGCTTTTCATATTTTTCAAACCTTTTCAGGCTCTTCATTTTTTTCAACACTACTTCTTGCTCCTCCAATTTTTCAGACCGTTTCATGCTCATCTAATTTTTGACACCTGTTGAAGCTATTCATATATTTCACACCTTCTGAAGCTCTTCATATTTTTCACACTTTTTCAGGCTCTTCATGTTTTGCAACACCACTTCATGCTTCTCCTATTTTTCAGCCCGTTTCATGCTCCTCATGTTTTTCACACCTTTTGAAGCTCGTCATATTTTTTACACCTTTTCAGGCTCTTCATGATTTGATCACCGTTTCATGCTACTTCTATTTTTCAGTCCGTTTCATGCTCATCTAAATTTTGACACCTTTTGAAGCTCTTCATATATTTCACACCTTTTGAAGCTCTTCATATTTTGCACACCTTTCCAGGCTCTTCATATTTTTCAACACCGCTTCATGCTCCACCTATTTTTCAGACCGTTTCATGCTCCTCATATTTTTGACACCTTTTGAAGCTTTTCATATTTTTCACACCTTTTCAGGGTCTTCATTTTTTTCAACACTACTTCTTGCTCCTCCAATTTTTCAGACCGTTTCATGCTCATCTAATTTTTGACACCTGTTGAAGTTCTTCATATTTTTCACACCTTCTGAAGCTCTTCATATTTTTCACACTTTTTCAGGCTCTTCATGTTTTTCAACACCACTTCATGCTTCTCCTATTTTTCAGCCCGTTTCATGCTCCTCATGTTTTTCACACCTTTTGAAGCTCGTCATATTTTTCACACCTTTTCAGGCTGTTCATGTTTTTGATCACCGTTTCTTGCTCCTCCTATGTTTCAGACCGTTTCATGCTCCTCATATTTTTGACACCTTTTAATCTCTTTATATTTTTCACAGCTTTTCAGGCTCTTCATGTTTTTGAACACCACTTCATGCTCCTCCTATATTTCAGAGCGTTTCATGCTCCTCATATTTTTGACACCTTTCGAAGCTCTTCATATTTTTCACACCTTTTGAAGCTCTTCATATTTTTCACACCTTTTCAGGCTCTTCATGTTTTTCAACACAGCTTCATGCTCGTCCTATTTTTCAGAGAGTTTCATGCTCCTCATATTTTGACACCTTTTGAAGCTCTTCATATTTTTCACAGCATTTTAGGCTCTTCATGTTTTTCAACACCCCTTCATGCTCCTCCTATTTTTCAGACCGTTTCATGCTCCTCATATTTTTGACACCTTTTGAAGCTCTTCAAATATTTCACACCTTTTCAGGCTCTTCTATTTTTTTCAACACCACTTCATGCTCCTCCTTTTTTTCAGACCGTTTCATGCTCATGTCATTTTTGACACCTTTTGAAGCTCTTCATATTCTTCACACATTTTGAAGCTCTTCATATTTTTTCACATCTTTTCAGCTTCTTCATGTTTTTCAACACCGCTTCATGCTCCTCTTATTTTTCAGACCGTTTCATGCTCCTCATATTTTTGACACCTTTTGAAGCTCTTCATATTTTTCACACTTTTCAGGCTCTTCATGTTTTTCAACACCACTTCATGCTCCTCCTATTTTTCAGACCGTTTCATTCTCCTCATATTTTTGACACCTTTTGAAGCTCTTCATATATTTCACACCTTTTCAGGCTCTTCATGTTTTTAACACCACTTCATGCTCCTCCTATTTTTCAGACCATTTCCTGCTCATCGATTTTTGACACCTTTTGAAGCTCTTCATGTTTTTGACCACCGTTTCATGCTATTCCTATTTTTCAAACTGTTTCATGATCCTCATATTTGTTACACCTTTTGAAGCTATTCATATATTTCACACCTTTTCAGGCTCTTCTTGTTTTTCAACACAGCTTCATTCTCCTCCTATTTTACACCGTTTCATGCTCCTCATGTTTTTGACACCTTTTGAAGCACTTCATAATTTTCACACTTTTCAGGCTCTTCATGTATTTGAAAACCGCCTCATGCTCCTCCTATTTTTCAGACCGTTTCATGTCCAAATGTATTTCACACCTTTTGAAGCGCTTTATATTTTTCAAAACTTTTCACGCCCTTCATGTGTTTGATCAGCATTTCATGCTCCTCCTATTTTTCAGACCGTTTCATGCTCCTCATATTTTGACAACTTTTGAAGCTCTTCATATTTTTCACACCTTTTCAGGCTCTTCATATTTTTGAACACCCCTTCATGCTCCTCCTATTTTTCAGACCGTTTCATTCTCCTCATATTTTTGACACCTTTTGGATCTCTTCATATATTTCACACCTTTTCAGGCTCTTCTTTTTTTTCAAAACCTCTTCATGCTCGTCCTATTTGTCAGACCGTTTCATGCTCCTCATATTTTTCACACCTTTTGAAGCTCTTCATATTTTTCACACCTTTTGAAGCTCTTCATATTTTCCACACGTTTTCAGGCTCCTCATGTTTTTGAACACCGCTTCATGCTCCTCATATTTTTCAGACCGTTTCGTGCTCCTCATATTCTTGACACCTTCTGAAGCTCTTCATATTTTTCACACCTTTTCAGGCTCTTCATGTTTTTGATCACCGTTTCATGCTCCTCCTATTTATCAGACCGTTTCATGCTCATGTCATTGTCGACACCTTTTCAAGCTCTTCATATATTTCACACCTTTTGAAGCTCTTCATATTTTGCACACCTTTCCAGGCTCTTCATATTTTTCAACACCGCTTCATGCTCCACCTATTTTTCAGACCGTTTCATGCTCCTCATATTTTTGACACCTTTTGAAGCTTTTCATATTTTTCACACCTTTTCATGCTCTTCATTTTTTTCAACACTACTTCTTGCTGCTCCACTTTTACAGACCATTTCATGCTCATCTAATTTTTGACACCTGTTGAAGCTCTTCATATTTTTCACACCTTCTGAAGCTCTTTAGATTTTTCACACTTTTTCAGGCTCTTCATGTTTTTCAACACCACTTCAGGCTCTTCCTATTTTTCAGACCGTTTCATGCTCCTCATATATTTCACACCTTTTGAAGCTCTTCATGTTTTTTAACACCTTTTCATACTCCTCTTATATTTCAGACCGTTTCATGCTCCTTATATTTTTGACACCTTTTGAAACTCTTCATATTTTTCACACCTTTTCAGGCTCTTCATATTTGTCAACACCACTTCATGCTTCTCCAATTTTTCAGACCGTTTCATGCTCCTCATATATTTGACACCTTTTGAAGCTCTTCATATTTTTCACACATTTTCAGGCTCTTCTTATTTTTCAACACCGCTTCAAGCTCCTCCTATTTTTCAGACCGTTTCATGCTCCTCATATTTTTGACACTTTTTCAAGCTCTTCCTTTTTTTCACACCTTTTCATGCTCTTCATCTTTTTCAACACCGCTTCATGCTTCTCCTATTTTTCAGACCGTTTCATGCTCCTCCTATTTTTCAGACTGTTTCATGCAACTCTTATTATTGACACCTTTTGAAGCTCTCATATTTTTCACACCTTTTCAGGCTCTTCATGTTTTTCAACACCGCTTCATGCTCCTCCTATTTTTGCGACCGTTTCATGCTCCTCATATTTTTGACACCTTTGAAGCTCTTCATATTTTATCACACGTTTTCAGGCTCTTCAAGTTTTTCATCACCGCTTCACGCTCCTCCTATTTTTGAGACTGTTTCACGCTCCACATATTTTTGACAACTTTTGGAGCTCTTCATATTTTTCACACTTTTTCAGGCTCTTCATGTTTTTTAACCGCTGCATACTCCTCCTATTTTTCAGACCGTTTCATGCTCCTCATATTTTTGACACTTTTTGAATCTCTTCCTTTTTTTCACACCTTTTCAGACTCTTCATTTTTCTCAACTCCGCTTCATGCTCCTCCTATTTTTCAGACTGTTTCATGCTCCTCATATTTTTGACAAGTTTTGAAGCTCTTCATATTTTTCACACCTTTTCATGCTCTTCATGTTTTTGAACACCACTTCATGCTTCTCCTATTTTTCAGACCGTTTCATGCTCCTCATATGTTTCACTCCTTTTTCAGGCTCTTCATGATTTTCAACAACACTTCATGCTCCTCCTATTTTTCAGACCATTTCATGCTCCTCCTATTTTTCAGACCGTTTCATGCTCCTCATATTTTGACACCTTTTGAAGCTCTTCATATTTTTCACCTTTTCAGGCTCTTCATATTTTTCAACACTGCTACATACTTCTCCTATATTTCCGACCGTTTCATGCTCCTCATATTTTTGATACCTCTTGAAGCTCTTCATATTTTTCACACCTTTTCAGGCTCTTCATGTTTTTCAGCACCGCTTCATGCTCCTCCTATTTTCCAGACCGTTTCATGCTCCTCATATTTTTGACATCTTTGAAGCTCTTCATATATTTCAAACCTTTTCAGGCTCTTCAAGTTTTTCAACACAGCTTCATGCTCCTCATATTTTTCAGACCGTTTCATTCTCCTCATATTTTTGATACCTTTTGAAGCTCTTCGTATTTTTCACACCTTTTCAGGCTCTTCATGTTTTTCAACACCGCTTCAAGCTCCTCCTATTTTTCAGACCGTTTCATGCTCCTCATATTTTTGTCACCTTTTACAGCACTTCATATTTTTCACACCTTTTCAGGCTCCTCATGTTTTTCCTCACCGCTTCATGCTCCTCCTAATTTTCAGACCGTTTCATGCTCTTCATATTTTTGAGACCTTTTGAAGCTCTTCATATTTTTCATACCTTTTCAGGCTTTTCATGTTTTTCAACACCGCTTCATGCTCCGCCTATTTTTCAAACCGTTTCATGCTCCTCATATGTTTCACACCTTTTTCAGGCTCTTCATGGTTTTCAACACCACTTCATGCTCCTCCTATTTTTCAGACCTTTTCATGTTTCTCATATATTTGACACAGTTTGAAGCTCTTCATATTTTTCACAACTGTTGAGGCTCTTCATGTTTTTGAAAACAGTTTCTTGCTCCTCATGTTTTTCAGACCCTTTCACCCTCCTCATATTTTTGACACCTTTTTGAAGCTCTTCATTTTTTTCACACCTTTCCAGGCTCTTCAAGTGTATGAACACCGTTTCATGATCTTCCTATTTTTCAGACCGTTTCATGCTCCTCATATATTTGACACCTTTTGAAGTTCTTCATATTTTTCACACCTTTTCAGGCTCTTCATGTTTTTCAACACCACTTCATGCTCCTCCTATTTTTCAGATCGTTTCATGCTCCTTATATTTTTGACACCTTTTGAAGTTCTTCATATTTTTCACACCTTTCAGGCTCTTCATGGTTTTCAACACCACTTCATGCTCTTCCTATTTTTCAGACCGTTTCATGCTCCTCATATGTTTCACACCTTTTGAAGCTCTTCATGTTTTTTAACCCCTTTCTTGCTCCTCCTATATTTCATACCGTTTCATGCTCCTTATATTTTTGACACCTTTTGAAGCTCTTCATATATTTCACACCTTTTCAGGCTCTTCATATTTTTCAACACCGCTTCAAGCTCCTCCTATTTTTCAGACCGTTTCTTGGTCCTCATATTTTTTTACACCTTTGAGGCTCTTCATATATTTCACACATTTTCAGGCTCTTCATGTTTTTCAACACCGCTTCATGCTCCTCCTAATTTTCAGACCGTTTCATTCTCCTCATATTTTTGACACCATTTGAAGCTTTTCATATTTTTCACACCTTTTCAGGCTCTTCATATTTTTTAACAACTTTTCATGCTCCTCCTATATTTCAGACCGTTTCATGCTCCTCATAATTTTGACACCTTTGAAGCTCTTCATATTTTTCACACCTTTTCAGGCTGTTCATATTTTTCAACACCACTTCATGCTTCTCCGATTTTTTAGACCGTTTCATGCTCCTCATATGTTTCACACCTTTTGAAGCTCTTCATATTTTTTTTAACACCTTTTCACGATCCTCCTATATTTCAGACGGTTTCATGCTCCTCATATTTTTGACACAGTTTGAAGCTCTTCACATTTTTCACACCTTTTGAGGCTCTTCATGTTTTTGAAAACAGTTTCTTGCTCCTCCTTTTTTTCAGACCGTTTCATGCTCCTCATATGTTTCACAACTTTTGAAGCTCTTCATATTTTTTACACCTTTTCAGGCTCTTTATGTTTTTCAACAGGCTTCATGCTCCTCTTATTTTTCAGACCGTTTTGTGCTCCTCATATTTTTCACACCTTTGAAGCTCTTCATATTTTTCACACCTATTCAGGCTCTTCATAATTTTGAACACGGCTTCATGCTCCTCCTATTTTTCAGACCGTTTCATACTCCTCATGTATTTCACACCTTTTGAAGCTCTTCATATTTTTCACACCTTTTCAGGCTCTTCATGTTTGTCAACACCGTTTCATGCTCCTCCTATTTTTCAGACCGTTTCATGCTCCTCATATTTTTGACACCTTTTGAAGCTCTTCATATTTTTCACACCTTTTCAGGCTATTTATGTTTTTCAATACAGCTCATGATCCTCCTATTTTTCAGACCGTTTCATACTCCTCATGTATTTCACACCTTTTGAAGCTCTTCATATTTTTCACACCTTTTCAGGCTCTTCATGTTTTTGAACACCGTTTCATGTTCCTCCTATTTTTCAGACCGTTGCATGCTCCTCATATTTTTGACACCTTTTGAAGCTCTTCATATTTTTCACACCATTTCAGGCTCTTCACGTTTTTGAACAACGCTACAATGCTCCTCCTATTTTTCAGACAGTTTCATGCTCCTCATATTTTTGACACCTTTTGAAGCTCTTCATATTTTTTGCACCTTTTCAGTCTTTACATGTTTTTCAACACAGCTTCATGCTCCTCTTATTTTTCGGACAGTTTCATGCTCCTCATGTATTTCACACCTTTTGAAGCTCTTCATATTTTTCACACCTTTTCAGGCTCTTCATGTTTTTGAGCACCGTTTCATGCTCCTCCTATTTTTCACACCTTTTGAAGGTCTTCATATATTTCACACATTTTCAGGCTCTTCATGTTTTTCAACAACGCTTCATGCTCCTCCTATTTTTCACACCTTTTGAAGCTCTTCATATTTTTCACACCTTTTCAGGCTCTTCATGTTTTTGAACAACGCTTCATGCTCCTACAATTTTCAGACCGTTTCAAACTCCTCAGGTATTTCACACCATTTGAAGCTCTTCATATTTTTCACACCTTTTCAGTCTCTTCATGTTTTTGAACAGCGTTTCATGCTGCTCCTATTTTTCAGACGGTTTCATACTCCTCAAAATTTTGACACATTTTGAAGCTCTTCATATATTTCACACCTTTTAAGTCTCTTCATATTTTTCAACACCACTTCATGCTCCTCCTATTTTTCAGACCGTTTCATGCTCCTCATATTTTTGACACCTTTTGAAGCTCTTCATAATTTTCACATCTTTTCAGGCTCTTAATGTTTTTCAACACCGTGTCATGCTCGTCCTATTTTTCAGACGGTTTCATGCTCCTCATATTTTTCACACCTTTAAAGCTCTTCATATTTTTCACACATTTTAAGGCTCTTCATATTTTTCAACACCGTGTCATGCTCCTGCTAATTTTCAGATGGTTTCATGCTCCTCATAATTTTCACAACTTTAAAGCTCTTCATATTTTTCACACCTTTTAAGGCTCTTCATGTTTTTGAACACCACTACATGCTCCTCCTATTTTTCTGACCGTTTCATGCTCCTCATATTTTTGACACCTTTTGAAGCTCTTCATATTTTTAACACCTTTTCAGGCTCTTCATGTTTTTCAACACCATTTCATGCTCCTCATATTTTGACAACTTTTGAAACTCTTCATATTTTTCAGACCGTTTCATGCTCCTCATATTTTGACACCTTTTGAAGCTCTTCATATATTTCACAGATTTTCAGTCTCTTCAGGTTTTTGAACATCGTTTCTTGCTCCTCGTATTTTTCAGAACGTTCCATGCTCCTCATATTTTTCACACCTTTTGCATCTCTTCATATTTTTCACACCTTTTCTGGCTCTTCATATTTTTAAACACCACTTAATGCTCCTCCTATGTTTAGAACGTTTAATGCTCTTAATAATTTTGACACCTTTTGCAGCTCTTCATATTTTTCACACTTTTTCTGGCTCTTCATATTTTTCAACACCACTTTATGCTCCTCCTATGTTTAGAACGTTTAATGCTCCTTATAATTTTGACACCTTTTGAAGCTCTTCATATTTTTCACACCTTTTCAGTCTCTTCATGTTTTGAATACCGCTTCATGATCCTCCTATTTTTCAGACTGTTTCATGCTCCGCATATATTTCACACCATTTGAAGCTCTTCATATTTTTCACACCTTTTCTGGTTCTCATGTTTTTGAACACAGCTTCATGCTTCTCCTATTTTTCAGACCGTTTCATGCTCCTCATATATTTCACACCTTTTGAAGCTCTTCCTATTTTTCAGACCTTTTCAGGCTCTTCAAGTTTTTCAAAAGCATTTCATGCTCCTCCTATTTTTCAGACCGTTTCATGCTCCTCATAGTTTTGACACCTTTTGAAGCTCTTCATATATTTCACAGATTTTCAGGCTCTTCAGGTTTTTGAACATCGTTTCATGCTCCTCCTATTTTTCAGAACGTTCCATGCTCCTCATATTTTTCACAACTTTTGCATCTCTTCATATTTTTCACACCTTTTCTGGCTCTTCATATTTTTAAACACCACTTAATGCTCCTCCTATGTTTAGAACGTTTAATGCTCTTAATAATTTTGACACCTTTTGCAGCTCTTCATATTTTTCACACTTTTTCTGGCTCTTCATATTTTTCAACACCACTTTATGCTCCTCCTATGTTTAGAACGTTTAATGCTCCTCATAATTTTGACACCTTTTGAAGCTCTTCATATTTTTCACACCTTTTCAGTCTCTTCATGTTTTGAACACCGCTTCATGATCCTCCTATTTTTCAGACTGTTTCATGCTCCGCATATATTTCACACCATTTGAAGCTCTTCATATTTTTCACACCTTTTCTGGTTCTCATGTTTTTGAACACAGCTTCATGCTTCTCCTATTTTTCAGACCGTTTCATGCTCCTCATATATTTCACACCTTTTGAAGCTCTTCCTATTTTTCAGACCTTTTCAGGCTCTTCAAGTTTTTCAACAGCATTTCATGCTCCTCCTATTTTTCAGACCGTTTCATGCTCCTCATAGTTTTGACACCTTTTGAAGCTCTTCATATTTTTCACACCTTTTCAGGCTCTTCATGTTTTTGAACATGGCTCATGCTCCTCCTATTTTTCAGACCGTTTCATGCTCCTCATATTTTTGACACCTTTTGAAGCTCTTCATATTTTTCACACCTATTCAGGTTCTTCATGTTATTGAACACCACTTCATGCTCCTCCTATTTTTCAGACAGTTTCATGCTCCTCATGTATTTCCCACCTTTTGAAGCTCTTCTTATTTTTCACACCTATTCAGGCTCTTCATGTTTTTGAACACCGCTTCATGCTCCTCCTTTTTTCAGACCGTTTCATTCTCCTCTTATATTTCACACCTTTTGAAGCTCTTCATATTTTTCACAGCTTTTTAGGATCTTCAAGTTTTTCAACACCGTTTCATGCTCCTCCTATTTTTCAGACCATTTCATGCTCATCTCATTTTCGACACTTTCGGAAGCTCTTCATATTTTTCAAAGCTTTTCAAGCTCTTCATATTTTTCACACCTTTTCAGGCTCGTCATGTTTTTCAACACCGTTTCATGCTCCTCCTATTTTTCAAACCGTTTCATGTTCCTCATAATTTTGACACCTTTTGAAGATCTTCATAATTTACACACATTTTCAGGCTCTTCATGTGTTTGAACACCGCTTCATGTTCCTCCTATTTTTCAGACCGTTTCATGCTCCTCATATTTTTGACACCTTTTGAAGCCCTTCATATTTCTCACACCTTTTCAGGCTCTTCATGTTTTTCAACACCGCTTCATGCTCCTCCTATTTTTCAGACCGTTTCATGCTCCTCATATTTTTGACACCTTTTGAAGCTCTTCATATTTTTCACACCTTTTCATGCTCTTCAAGTTTTTCAACATCACTTCATGCTCCTACTTTTTTGCAGACCGTTTCATGCTCCTCTTATTTTTGACACCTTTTGAAGCTCTTCATATTTTTCACACCTATTCAGGCTCTTCATGTTTTTGAACACAGGTTGATGCTCCTCCTATTTTTCAGAACGTTTCATGCTCCTCATATTTTTGACACCTTTTGAAGCTCTTCATATTTTTCACACCTATTCAGGCTCTTCATGTTTTTGAACACAGGTTGATGCTCCTCCTATTTTTCAGACTGTTTCATGCTCATCTCATTTTTGACACCTTTTGCAGCTTTTCATATTTTTCACACCTTTTCAAGTTCTTCATATTTTTAAACACCACTTCATGCTTCTCCTATTTTTCAGCCCATTTCATGCTCCTCATGTATTTCACACCTTTTGAAGCTCTTCATATTTTTCAGACCTTTTCAGGCTCTTCATGTTTTTCCACAGCACTTCATGCTTCTCTTATTTTTCAGCCCGTTTCATGCTCCTCATGTATTTCACACCTTTTGAAGCTCGTCATATTTTTCACACCTTTTCAGGCTCTTCATGTTTTTGATCACCGTTTCATGCTCCTCCGATTTTTCAGACCGTTTCATGCTCCTCATATTTTTGACAGAGTTTGAGGCTTTTCATATTTTTCACACCTTTTCAGGCTCTTCATGTTTTTGAACACCGTTTCATAATCAGCCTATTTTTAAGACCGTTTCATGCTCCTCATATTTTTGACACCTTTAGAACCTCTTCATATTTTACACAGCTTTTCAGGCTCTTCATGTTTTTGAACACAGTTTCATAATCAGCCTATTTTTCAGACCGTTTCATGCTCCTCATATTTTTGACACCTTTTGAAGCTCTTCAGATATTTCACACCTTTCCAGGCTCTTCATTTTTTCAACACCACTTCATGCTCCTCCTATTTTTCAGATCGTTTCATGCTCTTCTCATTTTAACACCTTTTGAAGCTCTTCATATTTTTGACAAATTTTGAAGGTCTTCATATTTTTCATACGTTTTCAGGCTCTTCATGATTTTCAACACCGCTTCATGCTCCTCCTATTTTTCAGACCTTTTCATGCTCATCACTTTTTTGACACCTTTTGAAGCTCTTCATATTTTTCACACCTTTTGAAGCTCTTCATATTTTTCACATTTATGAATCTCTTCATATTTTCCACACGTTTTCAGACAATTCATGTTTTTCAACATCGCTTCATGCTCCTCCTATTTTTCAGACCGTTTCATTCTCCTCATATTTTTGACACCTTTTGAAGCTCTTCATATATTTCACACTTTTTCAGACTTTTCCTTTTTTTCAACACGACTTCATGCTCCTCCTATTTTTCAGACCGTTTCATGCTCATCTCATTTTGAAACCTTTTGAAGCTCTTCATGATTTTCACATCTTTTGAAGCTCTTCATATTTTTCACAGCTTTTCAGGCTCTTTATGATTTTCAACAGCGCTTCATGCTCCTCCTATTTTTCAGACCGTTTCATGCTCCTCATAATTTTGACACCTTTTGAAGCTTTAATATTTTTAACACCTTTTCAGGCTCTTCATCTTTTTCAACACCACTTCATGCTCCTCCATTTTTGCAGACCGTTTCAAGCTACTCATATTTTTAACACCTTTTGAAGCTCTTCATATTTCTCACACATTTTCAGGCTCTTCATGTTTTTCAACAACGCTTCATGCTCCTCCGATTTTTCAGACCGTTTCATGCTCCTCATATTTTTGACACCTTTTGAAGCTCTTCATATTTTTCACACCTTTTCAGGCTCTTCATGTTTTTGAACACCGCTTCATGCTCCTCCTATTTTTCAGACCGTTTCATGCTCCTCATATTTTTGACACCTTTTGAAGTTTTTCATATTTTTCACAACTTTTCAGGCTCTTCATGTTTTTGAACACTGCTTCATGCTAATCCTATTTTTCAAAACATATCATGCTCCTCATATTTTTCACACCTTTTGTAGCTCTTCATATATTTCACAACTTTTCAGGCTCTTCATGTTTTTGAACACCACTTCATGCTCCTTCTCTTTTTCAGAGAGTTTTATGCTCCTCATGTATTTGACACCTTTTGAAGCTCTTCATATTTTTCACACCTTTTCAGGCTCTTCATGTTTTTCAACACCGCTTCATGCTGCTCATATTTTTCAGACCGTTTCATGCTCCTCATATTTTTGACACCTTTTGAAGCTCTTCATTTTTTTCACACATTTTCAGGCTCTTCATGTTTTTCAACACCGCTTCATGCTCCTCTGATTTTTCAGACCGTTTCATGCTCCTCATATTTTTCACACCTTTTGAAGCCTTTCATATTTTTCACAACTTTTCAGGCTCTTCATGTTTTTGAACATCGCTTCATGCTCCTCCTATTTTTCGGACCGTTTCATGCTCATCTCATTTTTGACACCTTTTGAAGCTTTTCATATTTTTCACAACTTTTCAGGCTCTTCATGTTTTTGAACACAGCTTAATGCTCCTCCTATTTTTCAGACCGTATCATGCTCCTCATATTTTTCACACCTTTTGAAGCTCTTCATATTTTTCACACGTTTTCAGTCTATTCATGTTTTTGAACACCATTTCAGGCTCCTCCTATTTTTCAGAGAGTTTAATGCTCCTCATGTATTTCACACCTTTGAAAGCTCTTCATTTTTTCAAAGATTTTGAAGCTCTTCATATTTTTCACACCTTTTCAGGCTCTTCATGTTTTTCAACAACGTTTCATGCTCCTCCTATTTTTCAAACCGTTTCATGTTCCTCATAATTTTGACACCTTTTGAAGGTCTTCATAATTTTCACACATTTTCAGGCTCTTCATGTGTTTGAACACCGCTTCATGTTCCTCCTATTTTTCAGACCGTGTCATGCTCGTCATATTTTTGACACCTTTTGAAGCTCTCATATTTTTCATACCTTTTGATGCTCTTCATGTTTTTGAACACTGCTTCATGCTCCTCATATTTTTCAGATCGTTTCATGCTCCTCATATTTTTGACACTGTTTGAGCTCTTCATATTTTTCAAACCTTTTCAGGCTCTTCATGTTTTCGAACTCTGCTTCATGCTCCTCCAGTTTTTCACAACGTTTCATGATCCTCATGTATTTCACAACTTTGAACCTCTTCATATTTTTCACACCTTTTCATGCTCTTCAAGTTTTTCAACATCACTTCATGCTCCTACATTTTTGCAGACCGTTTCATGCTCCTCATATTTTTGACACATTTTGAAGCTCTTCATATTTCTCACACCTTTTCAGGCTCTTCACGTCTTTCAACACCGCTTCATGCTCCTCCTATTTTTCAGACGGGTTCATGCTCATCTCATTTTTGACACCTTTTGAAGCTTTTCATATTTTTCACACCTTTTCAGGCTCTTCATGTTTTTGAACACAGGTTGATGCTCCTCCTATATTTCAGAACGTTTCATGCTCCTCATATTTTTGACACCTTTTGAAGCTCTTCATATTTTTCACATCTTTTCAGGCTCTTCATGTTTTTCAACACCGTTTCATGATCCTCCTATTTTTCAGACCGTTTCATGCTCATCTCATTTTTAACACCTTTTGAAGGTCTTCATATTTTTCACACCTTTTCAAGCTCTTCATATTTTTAAACACCACTTCATGCTTCTCCTATTTTTCAGCCCATTTCATGCTCCTCATGTATTTCACACCTTTTGAAGCTCTTCATATTTTTCACATTTTTGAAGCTCTTCATATTTTTCACACAATTTCAGACTCTTCATGTTTTTCAACACCGCTTCATGCTCCTTCTATTTATCATACCGTTTCATACCCCTCATATTTTGACACGTTTTGAGGCTCTTCATATTTTTCACACCTTTTCAGGCTCTTCATGTTTTTGATCTCCGCTTCATGCTCCTCCTATTTTTTCGACCGTATCATGCTCCTCATATTTTTCACACCTTTTGAAGCTCTTCATATTTTTCTCACCTTTTCAGGCTCTTCATGTTTTTGAACAGCACTTCATGCTCCTCCTATTTTTTAGAGAGTTTCATACTCCTCATGTATTTCACACCTTTTGAAGCTCTTCATATTTTTCACACCTTTGCAGTCTCTTCATGTTTTTCCACACCACTTCATGCTTCTCCTATTTTTCATCCGTTTCATGCTCCTCATGTATTTCACACATTTTGAAGCTCTTCATATTTTTCACACCTTTTCATGCTCTTCATGTTTTTCAACAGCGCTTCATGCACCTCTATTTTTCAGACCGTTTCATGCTCATTTCAATTTTGACACCTTTTGAAGCTTTTCATATTTTTCACAACTTTTCAGGCTCTTCATGTTTTTGAACACCGCTTCATGCTCCTCCTATTTTTCAGACCGTTTCCTGCTCCTCATATTTTTGACACGTTTTGAAGCTCTTCATTTTATTCACACATTTTCAGGCTCTTCATGTATTTGAACAACGTTTCATGCTCCTCCTATTTTTCAGACCGTTTCATGCTCTTCATATATTTCACATCTTTTGAAGCTCTTCATAATTTTCACATTTCTGAAGCTCTTCATATTTTTCACACCTTTTCAGGCTCTTCATGTTTTTCAACACCGCTTCATGCTCCTCCTAATTTTCAGACTGTTTCATGCTCCTCATATTTTTGACACATTTTGAAGCTCTTCATATATTTCACACCTTTTGAAGCTGTTCATATTTTTCACACCTTTTAAAGCTCTTCATATTTTTCACACGTTTTCAGGCTCTTCATGTTTTCAACACCACCTCATGCTCCTCCTATTTTTCAGACAGTTTCATGTTCTTCATATTTTTGACCCCTTTTGAAGCACTTCATATTTTTCACACCTTTTCAGGCTCTTCATGTTTTTGAACACTGCTTCTTGCTCCTCCTAATTTTCAGAGAGTTTCATGCGCCTAATGTATTTCACACCTTTTGAAGGTCTTCATATTTTTCACACCTTTTCAGGCTCTTCATGTTTTTCAACACTGCTTCTTGCTCCTCCTAATTTTCAGAGAGTTTCATGCGCCTCATCTATTTCACACCTTTTGAAGGTCTTCATATTTTTCACACCTTTTCAGGCTCTTCATGTTTTTGAACACTGCTTCTTGCTCCTCCTAATTTTCAGAGAGTTTCATGCACTTCATGTATTTCACACCTTTTGAAGCTCTTCATATTTTTCACAAGTTTTCAGGCTCTTCATGTTTTTGAACATTGCTCCTCCTAATTTTCAGACAGTTTCATGCTCCTCATGTATTTCACACCTTTTGAATCCTTTCCTATTTTGCACACCTTTTCAGGCTCTTCATGTTTTTGCACACCACTTCATGGTTCTCCTATTTTTCAGCCCGTTACATGCTCCTCATGTATTTCACGCCTTTTGAAGCTCTTCATATATTTCACACCTTTTCAGGCTCTTCATGTTTTTGATCACCATTTCATGCTTCTCCTGTTTTTCAGACCGTTTCATGCTCCTCATATTTTTGACCCCTTTTAAAGCTCCTCATATTTTTCACACCTTTTCAGGGTCTTCATGTTTTTCCACACCGCCTCATGCTGCTCCTATTTTTCAGACCATTTCATGCTCCTCATATTTTTGACACCTTTTGAAGCTCTTCATATTTTTCACACCTTCTCAGGCTCTTCATGTTTTTCAACACCGCTTCATGAACCTCCTATTTTTCGGACCGATTCATGCACCTCATATTTTTGACACATTTTGAAGCTCTTCATATTTTTCACACCTTCTCAGGCTCTTCATGTTTTTCAACACCGCTTCATGCTCCTCCTATTTTTCAGACCGTATCAAGTTTCTCATTGTTTTCACACCTTTTGAAGCTCTTCATACTTTTCATAATTTGAAGATCTTCATATTTTTCACACGATTTCAGATTCTTCCTGTTTTTCAACACCGCTTCATGCTCCTGCTATTTATCATACCGTTTCATACTTCTCATATTTTGAAACGTTTTGAGGCTCTTCATATTTTTCACACCTTTTCAGTTTCTGCATGTTTTTGAACACTGTTTCATGCTCCTCATGTATTTCACACCTTTTGAAGCTCTTCATATTTTGCACACCTTTTCAGGCTCTTCATGTTGTTGAACACCGCTTCATCCTCCTCCTATTTTTAAGAGGGTTTCTTGCTCGTCATATTTTTGACACATTTTGAAGCTCTTCATATTTTTCACACCTTTTGAAGCTGTTCATATATTTCACACCTTTTCAGGCTCTTCATGTTTTTCAACACCACTTCATGCTCCTCCTATTTTTCAGACCCTTTCATGCTAATCTAATTTTTGACACCTTTTGAAGCTCTTCATATTTTCAACACCTTTTGAAGCTCTTCATATTTTTCACACCTTTTCCGGCTGTGCATGTTTTTTGAACATCGCTTGTGCTCGTCCTATTTTCAGACCGTTTCATGCTCCTCATATTTTTGACACCTTTTGAAGCTCTTCATATTTTTCACACCTTTTCAGGCTCTTCATGTTTTTCAACACCGCTTCATGAACCTCCTATTTTTCGGACCGATTCATGCACCTCATATTTTTCACACATTTTGAAGCTCTTCATATTTTTCACACCTTTTCAGGCTCTTCATGGTTTTCAACACCACTTCATGCTCCTCGTATTTTTCAGACCGTTTCATGCTCCTCATATTTTTGACACCTTTTGAAGCTCTGCATATTTTTCACACCTTTTCATGCTCTTCATGATTTTTAACACCACTTCATGCTCCTATTTTTCAGACCGTTTCATGCTCATCTCATTTTTGACATCTTTTGAAGCTCTTCATATTTTTTACACCTTTTGAAGCTCTTCATATGTTTCACACCTTTTGAAGCTCTTCATATTTTTCACACATTTTCAGGCTCTTCATGTTTTTCAACACCACTTCATGCTCCTATTTTTCAGACCGTTTCATGCTCATCTCATTTTTGACATCATTTGAAGCTCTTCATATATTTCACAACTTTTGAAGCTGTTCATATTTTTCACACCTTTTAAAGCTCTTCATATTTTTCACACGTTTTCAGGCTCTTCATGTTTTCAACACCACCTCATGCTCCTCCTATTTTTCAGACGGTTTCATGTTCTTCATATTTTTGACCCCTTTTGAAGCTCTTCATATTTTTCACAAGTTTTCAGGCTCTTCATGTTTTTGAACACTGCTTCTTGCTCCTCCTAATTTTCAGAGAGTTTCATGCGCCTCATGTATTTCACACCTTTTGAAGGTCTTCATATTTTTCACACCTTTTCAGGCTCTTCATGCTTTTCAACACTGCTTCTTGCTCCTCCTAATTTTCAGAGAGTTTCATGCGCCTCATCTATTTCACACCTTTTGAAGCTCTTCATATTTTTCACACCTTTTCAGGCTCTTCATGTTTTTCAACACCGCTTCATGCTCCTCCTATTTTTAAGACCGTTTCATGCTCCTCATGTATTTCACACCTTTTGAAGCTCTTCACATTTTTCACACCTTCTCAGGCTCTTCATGTTTTTCAACACAGCTTCATGCTTCTCCTATTTTTCAGACCATTTCATGCTCCTCATATTTTTGACACCTTTTGAAGCTCTTCATATTTTTCACACCTTCTCAGGCTCTTCATGGTTTTCAACTCTGCTTCATGCTCCTCCTATTTTTCAGACCGTATCAAGTTTCTCATAGTTTTCACACCTTTTGAAGCTCTTCATACTTTTCATAATTTGAAGATCTTCATATTTTTCACACGATTTCAGATTCTTCCTGTTTTTCAACACCGCTTCATGCTCCTGCTATTTATCATACCGTTTCATACTTCTCATATTTTTGACACGTTTTGAGGCTCTTCATATTTTTCACACCTTTTCAGTCTCTGCATGTTTTTGAACACTGTTTCATGCTCCTCATGTATTTCACACCTTTTGAAGCTCTTCATATTTTGCACACCTTTTCAGGCTCTTCATGTTTTTGAACACCGCTTCATCCTCTCCTATTTTTAAGAGGGTTTCATGCTCGTCATATTTTTGACACATTTTGAAGCTCTTCATATTGTTCACACCTTTTGAAGCTGTTCATATATTTCACACCTTTTCAGGCTCTTCATGTTTTTCAACACCACTTCATGCTCCTCCTATTTTTTCAGACCCTTTCATGCTAATCTAATTTTTGACACCTTTTGAAGCTCTTCATATTTTTCACACCTTTTGAAGCTCTTCATATTTTTCACACCTTTTCCGGCTGTGCATGTTTTTGAACATCGCTTGTGCTCGTCCTATTTTCAGACCGTTTCATGCTCCTCATATTTTTGACACCTTTTGAAGCTCTTCATATTTTTCACACCTTTTCAGGCTCTTCATGTTTTTCAACACCGCTTCATGAACCTCCTATTTTTCGGACCGATTCATGCACCTCATATTTTTGACACATTTTGAAGCTCTTCATATTTTTCACACCTTTTCAGGCTCTTCATGGTTTTCAACACCACTTCATGCTCCTTGTATTTTTCAGACCGTTTCATGCTCCTCATATTTTTGACACCTTTTGAAGCTCTGCATATTTTTCACACCTTTTCATGCTCTTCATGATTTTCAACACCACTTCATGCTCCTATTTTTCAGACCGTTTCATGCTCATCTCATTTTTGACATATTTTGAAGCTCTTCATATTTTTTACACCTTTTGAAGCTCTTCATAATTTTCATATTTTTGAAGCTCTTCATATTTTTCACACATTTTCGGGTTCTTCATGTTTTTCAACACCACTTCAGGCTCCTCCTATTTTTCAGACCCTTTCATGCTAATCTAATTTTTGACACTTTTTGAAGCTCTTCATATTTTTCAAACCTTTTCAGTCTCTGCATGTTTTTGAACACCGTTTCATGCTCCTCATGTATTTCACACCTTTTGAAGCTCTTCATATTTTGCACACCTTTTCAGGCCTTTCATGTTTTTGAACACCGCTTCATCCTCCTCCTATTTTTAAGAGGGTTTCATGCTCGTCATATATTTGACATATTTTGAAGCTCTTCATAAATTTCACACCTTTTCAGGCTCTTCATGTTTTTGAACACCGCTTCATGCTCGTCCTATTTTTCAAACCGTTTCATGCTCTTCATATTTTTGACACCTTTTGAAGCTCTTCATGTTTTTCACACCTTTCAGGCTCTTCATGTATTTGAAAACCGTTTCATGCTCCTCCTATTTTTCAGACCGTTTCATGCTCTTCATATATTTCACACCTTTTGAAGCTCTTCATAATTTTCACATTTCTGAAACTCTTCATATTTTTCACACCTTTGCAGGCTCTTCATGTTTTTTCAACACTGCTTCATGC
Organism: Dama dama; assembly: GCF_033118175.1. Classification (NCBI taxonomy): domain Eukaryota; kingdom Metazoa; phylum Chordata; class Mammalia; order Artiodactyla; family Cervidae; genus Dama; species Dama dama. Next base: position 1,911,267 of record NW_026870971.1, read on the forward strand.
TCCTCCTATTTTTCAGACCGTTTCATGCTCCTCATATTTTTGACACATTTTGAAGCTCTTCATATTTTTCACACGTTTTCAGGCTCTTCATGTTTTTCAACACCACCTCATGCTCCTCCTATTTTTCAGACGTTTTCATGTTCTTCATATTTTTGACCCCTTTTGAAGCTCTTCATATTTTTCACAAGTTTTCAGGCTCTTCATGTTTTTCAACACCGCTTCATGCTCCTCCTATTTTTCAGACCGTTTCATGCTCCTCATATTTTTGACACATTTTGAAGCTCTTCATATATTTCACACCTTTTGAAGCTGTTCATATTTTTCACACCTTTTAAAGCTCTTCATATTTTTCACACGTTTTCAGGCTCTTCATGTTTTTCAACACCACCTCATGCTCCTCCTATTTTTCAGACGTTTTCATGTTCTTCATATTTTTGACCCCTTTTGAAGCTCTTCATATTTTTCACAAGTTTTCAGGCTCTTCATGTTTTTGAACACTGCTTCTTGCTCCTCCTAATTTTCAGAGAGTTTCATGCGCCTCATATATTTCACACCTTTTGAAGGTCTTCATATTTTTCACACCTTTTCAGGCTCTTCATGTTTTTCAACACTGCTTCTTGCTCCTCCTAACTTTCAGAGAGTTTCATGCGCCTCATCTATTTCACACCTTTTGAAGCTCTTCATATTTTTCACACCTTTTCAGGCTCTTCATGTTTTTGAACACTGCTTCTTGCTCCTCCTAATTTACAGAGAGTTTCATGCACCTCATGTATTTCACACCTTTTGAAGCTCTTCATATTTTTCACAAGTTTTCAGGCTCTTCATGTTTTTGCACACCACTTCATGGTTCTCCTATTTTTCAGCCCGTTACATGCTCCTCATGTATTTCACGCCTTTTGAAGCTCTTCATATTTTTCACACCTTTTCAGGCTTTTCATGTTTTTGATCACCATTTCATGCTTCTCCTATTTTTTAGACCGTTTCATGATCCTCATATTTTTGACACCTTTTAAAGCTCCTCATATTTTTCACACCTTTTCAGGCTCTTCATGTTTTTCAACAACACCTCATTCAGCTCCTATTTTTCAGACCGTTACATGCTCCTCATATTTATGACACCTTTAGAAGCTCTTCTTATTTTTCACACGTTTTCAGGCTCTTCATGTTTTCAACACAGCTTCATGCTCCTCCTATTTTTCAGAACGTTTCATTCTCCTCATATTTTTGACACCTTTTGAAGCTCTTCATATTTTTCACACCTATTCAGGCTCGTCATGTTTTTGAACACCGCTTCATGCGCCTCCTATTTTTCAGACCGTTTCATGCTCCTCATATTTTTGACAGATTTTGAAGCTTTTCATATTTTTCACACCTTTTCAGGCTCTTCAAGTTTTCAACACCACTTCATGCTCCTCCTTTTTGCAGACCTTTTCATGCTCCTCATATTTTTGACACATTTTCATGATCCTCATATTTTTCACACCTTTTCAGTCTCTTCTTTTTTTTCAACACCACTTCATGGTCCTCCTATTTTTCAAACCGTTTCATGCTCATCTCATTTTTGACACCTTTTGAAGCTTTTCATATTTTTCACAACTTTTCAGGCTCTTCATGTTTTTGAAAACCGCTTCATGCTCCTCCTATTTTTGAGACCGTTTCATGCTCCTCATATTTTTGACACCTTTTGATGCTCTTGATATTTTTCACACCTTTTCAGTCTCTTCTTTTTTTTCAACACCACTTCATGCTCCTCCTATTTTTCACACCGTTTCATGCTCATCTCATTTTTGACACCTTTTCAAGCTCTTCATATTTTTCACACCTTTTCAGGCTCTTCATGTTTTTCAACACCGCTTCATGAACCTCCTATTTTTCGGACCGATTCATGCACCTCATATTTTTGACACATTTTGAAGCTCTTCATATTTTTCACACCTTTTCAGGCTCTTCATGGTTTTCAACACCACTTCATGCTCCTCGTATTTTTCAGACCGATTCATGCTCCTCATATTTTTGACACCTTTTGAAGCTCTGCATATTTTTCACACCTTTTCAGGCTCTTCATGATTTTCAACACCATTTCATGCTCCTTTTTTTCAGAACGTTTCATGCTCATCTCATTTTTGACATCTTTTGAAGCTCTTCATATTTTTTACACCTTTTGAAGCTCTTCATAATTTTCATATTTTTGAAGCTCTTCATATTTTTCACACATTTTCAGGCTTTTCATGTTTCTGAACACCGCTTCATCCTCCTCCTATTTTTCACACCTTTTGAAGCTCTTCATATTTTTCACAGCTTTTCAGGCTGCACATGTTTTTGAACACGAATTCATGCTCCTCATCTTTTTCAGTCTGTTTCATGCTCCTCATATTTTTCACACCGTTTGAAGCTCTTCATATATTTCACACGTTTTCAGGCTCTTCATGTTTTTGATCACCGTTTCATGCTCCTGCTATTTTTCAGACCGTTTCATGCTCCTCATATTTTTGACAATTTTATAAGCTCTTCATATTTTTCACACTTTTTTAGGCTCTTCATGTTTTTTAACACCGCTTCATGCTCCTCCTATTTTTCAAACTTTTTGAAGCTCTTCATGTTTTTCACACCTTATCAGCCTTTTCATGTTTTTGAACACCTCTTCATGCTACTCCTATTTTTCAGACCTTTTCATGTTCCTCCTGTTTTTCACACCTTTTGAAGCTCTTCATATTTTTCACACCTTTTCAGGCTGTACATGTTTTTGAAGACCACTTCATGCTCCTCATCTTTTTCAGACTGTTTCATGCTCCTGATATTTTTCACACCGTTTGAAGCTCTTCATATTTTTCACACGTTTTCAGATTCTTCATGATTTTGATCACCGTTTCATGCTCCTCCTATTTTTCAGACCGTTTCATGCTCCTCATATTTTTGACACCTTTTGAAGCTCTTCACATTTATCACACCTTTTCAGGCTCTTCATGTTTTTCAACACCGCTTCATGATCCACCTATATTTCAGAGCGTTTCATGCTCCTCTTATTTTTCAGACCTTTTCAGGCTCTTCACCTTTTTGAACAACACTTCATGCTCCTCCTACTTTTCAGACTGTTTCATGCTCATCTCATTTTTGACACCTTTTCAGGGTCTTCATATTTTTCAAACTTTTGAAGATCTTCATATTTTTCACACTTTTTCAGGCTCTTCATGTTTTGAACACTGCTTCATGCTCCTCCTATTTTTCAGACCGTTTCATTCTCCTCATGTTTTTCACACCTTTTGAAGCTCTTCATAATTTTCACACCTTTTCATGCTCTTCATGTTTTTGAACACCGTTTCATGCTCGTCCTATTTTTCAGACCATTTCAAGCTCCTCATATTTTTGAAACCTTTTGAAGCTCTTCATATTTTTCACACCTTTTCCGTCTCTTCTTGTTGTTCAACACCGCTTCTTGCTCCTCCTATTTTTCAGACCGTTTCATGCTCCTCATATTGTTGACACCTTTTGAAGCACTTCATATTTTTCACACCTTTTCAGGCTCTTCATATTTTTGAACGGCGCTTCATGTTCCTCCTGTTTTTCACACCTATTGAAGCTCTTCATATTTTTCACACCTTTTCAGGCTGTACATGTTTTTGAAGACCACTTCATGCTCCTCACCTTTCTCAGACCGTTTCATGCTCCTGATAATTTTCACACCGTTTGAAGCTCTTCATATTTTTCACACGTTTTCAGATTCTTCATGTTTTTGATCACCGTTTCATGCTTCTCCTATTTTTCAGACCGTTTCATACTCCTCATATTTTTGACACCTTTTGAAGCTCTTCACATTTATCACACCTTTTCAGGCTCTTCATGTTTTTCAACACCGCTTCATGATCCTCCTATATTTCAGAGCGTTTCATGCTCCTTACATTTTTGACACCTTTTGAAGCTCTTCACATTTTTCACACCTTTTCCGGCTCTTCATGTTTTTCAACTCCGCTTCATGCTCCTCCTATTTTTCAGAGCGTTTCATGCTCCTCATATTTTTGACTCCTTTTGAAGCTCTTCATATTTTTCACACGTTTTCAGGCCCTTCATGTTTTTGAACACCGCTTCATGCTCCTCCTATTTTTCAGACGGTTTCAGGCTGCTCGTATTTTTCAGACCGTTTCATGCTCCTCATATTTTTGACAATTTTATAAACTCTTCATATTTTTCACACTTTTACAGGCTCTTCATGTTTTTGAGCACTGCTTCATGCTCCTCCTATTTTTCAAACCTTTTGAAGCTCTTCATGTTTTTCACACCTTATCAGCCTCTTCATGTTTTTGAACATCTCTTCATGCTCCTCATATTTTTGACAATTTTATAAGCTCTTCATATTTTTCACACTTTTTCAGGCTCTTCATGTTTTTGAACACCGCTTCATGCTCCTCCTATTTTTCAAACCTTTTGAAGCTCTTCATATTTTTCACACTTTTTCAGGCTCTTCATGTTTTGAACACCACTTCATGCTCCTCCTATTTTTCAGACCGTTTCATGCTCCTCAGATATTTCACACCTTTTGAAGCTCTTCATATTTTTCACACCTTTTCAGGCTCTTCACGTTTTTGAACAACACTTCATGCTCCTCCTACTTTTCAGACTGTTTCATGCTCATCTCATTTTTGACACCTTTTCAGGGTCTTCATATTTTTCAAACTTTTGAATATCTTCATATTTTTCACACTTTTTCAGGCTCTTCATGTTTTGAACACTCCTTCATGCTCCTCCTATTTTTCAGACCGTTTCATTCTCCTCAGATATTTCACACCTTTTGAAGCTCTTCATATTTTTCACACCTTTTCAGGCTCTTCACCTTTTTGAACAACACTTCATGCTCCTCCTACTTTTCAGACTGTTTCATGCTCATCTCATTTTTGACACCTTTTCAGGGTCTTCATATTTTTCAAACTTTTGAAGATCTTCATATTTTTCACACTTTTTCAGGCTCTTCATGTTTTGAACACTGCTTCATGCTCCTCCTATTTTTCAGACCGTTTCATTCTCCTCAGATATTTCACACCTTTTGAAGCTCTTCATATTTTTCACACCTTTTCAGGCTCTTCACCTTTTTGAACAACACTTCATGCTCCTCCTACTTTTCAGACTGTTTCATGCTCATCTCATTTTTGACACCTTTTCAGGGTCTTCATATTTTTCAAACTTTTGAAGATCTTCATATTTTTCACACTTTTTCAGGCTCTTCATGTTTTGAACACTGCTTCATGCTCCTCCTATTTTTCAGACCGTTTCATTCTCCTCATGTTTTTCACACCTTTTGAAGCTCTTCATAATTTTCACACCTTTTCATGCTCTTCATGTTTTTGAACACCGTTTCATGCTCGTCCTATTTTTCAGACCATTTCAAGCTCCTCATATTTTTGAAACCTTTTGAAGCTCTTCATATTTTTCACACCTTTTCCGTCTCTTCTTGTTGTTCAACACCGCTTCTTGCTCCTCCTATTTTTCAGACCGTTTCATGCTCCTCATATTGTTGACACCTTTTGAAGCACTTCATATTTTTCACACCTTTTCAGGCTCTTCATATTTTTGAACGGCGCTTCATGTTCCTCCTGTTTTTCACACCTATTGAAGCTCTTCATATTTTTCACACCTTTTCAGGCTGTACATGTTTTTGAAGACCACTTCATGCTCCTCACCTTTCTCAGACCGTTTCATGCTCCTGATAATTTTCACACCGTTTGAAGCTCTTCATATTTTTCACACGTTTTCAGATTCTTCATGTTTTTGATCACCGTTTCATGCTTCTCCTATTTTTCAGACCGTTTCATACTCCTCATATTTTTGACACCTTTTGAAGCTCTTCACATTTATCACACCTTTTCAGGCTCTTCATGTTTTTCAACACCGCTTCATGATCCTCCTATATTTCAGAGCGTTTCATGCTCCTCATATTTTTGACACCTTTTGAAGCTCTTCACATTTTTCACACCTTTTCCGGCTCTTCATGTTTTTCAACTCCGCTTCATGCTCCTCCTATTTTTCAGAGCGTTTCATGCTCCTCATATTTTTGACTCCTTTTGAAGCTCTTCATATTTTTCACACGTTTTCAGGCCCTTCATGTTTTTGAACACCGCTTCATGCTCCTCCTATTTTTCAGACGGTTTCAGGCTGCTCGTATTTTTCAGACCGTTTCATGCTCCTCATATTTTTGACAATTTTATAAACTCTTCATATTTTTCACACTTTTACAGGCTCTTCATGTTTTTGAGCACTGCTTCATGCTCCTCCTATTTTTCAAACCTTTTGAAGCTCTTCATGTTTTTCACACCTTATCAGCCTCTTCATGTTTTTGAACATCTCTTCATGCTCCTCATATTTTTGACAATTTTATAAGCTCTTCATATTTTTCACACTTTTTCAGGCTCTTCATGTTTTTGAACACTGCTTCATGCTCCTCCTATTTTTCAAACCTTTTGAAGCTCTTCATATTTTTCACACTTTTTCAGGCTCTTCATGTTTTGAACACCGCTTCATGCTCCTCCTATTTTTCAGACCGTTTCATGCTCCTCAGATAGTTCACACCTTTTGAAGCTCTTCATATTTTTCACACCTTTTCAGGCTCTTCACGTTTTTGAACAACACTTCATGCTCCTCCTACTTTTCAGACTGTTTCATGCTCATCTCATTTTTGACACCTTTTCAGGGTCTTCATATTTTTCAAACTTTTGAAGATCTTCATATTTTTCACACTTTTTCCTGCTCTTCATGTTTTGAACACTGCTTCATGCTCCTCCTATTTTTCAGACCGTTTCATTCTCCTCATGTTTTTCACACCTTTTGAAGCTCTTCATAATTTTCACACCTTTTCATGCTCTTCATGTTTTTGAACACCGTATCATGCTCGTCCTATTTTTCAGACCATTTCAAGCTCCTCATATTTTTGAAACCTTTTGAAGCTCTTCATATTTTTCACACCTTTTCCGTCTCTTCTTGTTTTTCAACACCGCTTCTTGCTCCTCCTATTTTTCAGACTGTTTCATGCTCCTCATATTGTTGACACCTTTTGAAGCACTTCATATTTTTCACACCTTTTCAGGCTCTTCATATTTTTGAACACCGCTTCATGTTCCTCCTGTTTTTCACACCTTTTGAAGCTCTTCATATTTTTCACACCTTTTCAGGCTGTACATGTTTTTGAAGACCACTTCATGCTCCTCATCTTTTTCAGACCGTTTCATGCTCCTGATATTTTTCACACCGTTTGAAGCTGTTCATATTTTTCACACGTTTTCAGATTCTTCATGATTTTGATCACCGTTTCATGCTCCTCCTATTTTTCAGACCGTTTCATGCTCCTCATATTTTTGACACCTTTTGAAGCTCTTCACATTTATCACACCTTTTCAGGCTCTTCATGTTTTTCAACACCGCTTCATGATCCACCTATATTTCAGAGCGTTTCATGCTCCTCATATTTTTGACACCTTTTGAAGCTCTTCACATTTATCACACCATTTCAGGCTCTTCATGATTTTCAACACCGCTTCATGCTCCTCCTATTTTTCAGATCGTTTCAGGCTCCGCATATTTTTGACTCCTTTTGAAGCTCTTCATATTTTTCACACGTTTTCAGGCCCTTCATGTTTTTGAGCACCGCTTCATGCTCCTCCTATTTTTCAAACCTTTTGAAGCTCTTCATGTTTTTCACACCTTATCAGCCTCTTCATGTTTTTGAACATCTCTTCATGCTCCTCATATTTTTGACAATTTTATAAGCTCTTCATATTTTTCACACTTTTTCAGGCTCTTCATGTTTTTGAACACCGCTTCATGCTCCTCCTATTTTTCAAACCTTTTGAAGCTCTTCATGTTTTTCACACCTTATCAGCCTCTTCATGTTTTTGAACATCTCTTCATGCTCCTCATATTTTTGACAATTTTATAAGCTCTTCATATTTTTCACACTTTTTCAGGCTCTTCATGTTTTTGAGCACCGCTTCATGCTCCTCCTATTTTTCAAACCTTTTGAAGCTCTTCATGTTTTTCACACTTTTTCAGGCTGTTTATAGTTTTAAACACCGCTGCATGATTCTCCTATATTTGAGACCATTTCATGCTCCTCATATTTTTGACATTTTTTGAAGCTCTTCATATTTTTCACAATTTTTCAGGCTCTACATGTTTTGAACAACACTTCATGCTCCTCCTATTTTTCAGACCGTTTCATGCTCCTCAGGTATTTCACACCTTTTGAAGCTCTTCATATTTTTCACACCTTTTCAGGCTCTTCACCTTTTTGAACAACACTTCATTCTCCTCCTACTTTTCAGACTGTTTCATGCTCATCTCATTTTTGACACCTTTTCAGGGTCTTCATATTTTTCAAACTTTTGAAGATCTTCATATTTTTCACACTTTTTCAGGCTCTTCATGTTTTGAACACTGCTTCATGCTCCTCCTATTTTTCAGACCGTTTCATTCTCCTCATGTTTTTCACACCTTTTGAAGCTCTTCATAATTTTCACACCTTTTCAGGCCCTTCATGTTTTTGAACACCGCTTCATGCTCCTCCTATTTGTCAGACGGTTTCAGGCTGCTCGTATTTTTCAGACCGTTTCATGCTCCTCATATTTTTGACAATTTTATAAGCTCTTCATATTTTTCACACTTTTTCAGGCTCTTCATGTTTTTTAGCACCGCTTCATGCTCCTCCTATTTTTCAAACCTTTTGAAGCTCTTCATGTTTTTCACACCTTATCAGCCTCTTCATGTTTTTGAACATCTCTTCATGCTCCTCATATTTTTGACAATTTTATAAGCTCTTCATATTTTTCACACGTTTTCAGGCTCTTCATGTTTTTGATCACCGTTTCATGCTCCTGCTATTTTTCAGACCGTTTCATGCTCCTCATATTTTTGACAATTTTATAAGCTCTTCATATTTTTCACACTTTTTTAGGCTCTTAATGTTTTTTAACACCGCTTCATGCTCCTCCTATTTTTCAAACTTTTTGAAGCTCTTCATGTTTTTCACACCTTATCAGCCTCTTCATGTTTTTGAACACCTCTTCATGCTACTCCTATTTTTCAGACCTTTTCATGTTCCTCCTGTTTTTCACACCTTTTGAAGCTCTTCATATTTTTCACACCTTTTCAGGCTGTACATGTTTTTGAAGACCACTTCATGCTCCTCATCTTTTTCAGACCGTTTCATGCTCCTGATATTTTTCACACCGTTTGAAGCTCTTCATATTTTTCACATGTTTTCAGATTCTTCATGATTTTGATCACCGTTTCATGCTCCTCCTATTTTTCAGACCGTTTCATGCTCCTCATATTTTTGACACCTTTTGAAGCTCTTCACATTTATCACACCTTTTCAGGCTCTTCATGTTTTTCAACACCACTTCATGATCCACCTATATTTCAGAGCGTTTCATGCTCCTCTTATTTTTCACACCTTTTCCGGCTCTTCATGTTTTTCAACACCGCTTCATGCTCCTCCTATTTTTCAGATCGTTTCAGGCTCCGCATATTTTTGACTCCTTTTGAAGCTCTTCATGTTTTTCACACCTTTTCAGGCTCTTCATGTGTTTGAACACAGCTTCATGCTCCTTCTGTTTTTCAGACCGTTTCAAGCTCCTCATATTTTTGACACCTTTGAAGCTCTTCATATTTTTCACACCTTTTCAAGCTCTTCATGTTTTTCAACACCGCCTCATGCTCCTCCTATTTTTCAGAATGTTACATGCTCCTCATGTATTTCACACCTTTTGAAGCTCTTCATATTTTTCACACCTTTTTAGGCTCTCCATGTTTCTGAACAGCACTTCATGCTCCTATTTTTGAGACCGTTTCATGCTCATCTCATTTTTGACACCTTCTGAAACTCTTCATTTTTTTCACACCTTTGGAGCTCTTCATATTCTTCACACGTTTTCAGGCTCTTCATGTATTTCAACAATGCTTCTTACTCCTCCTATTTTTCAGATCGTTTCATGCTCCTTATAGTTTTCACAGCTTTTGAAGCTCTTCATATTCTTCACACCTTTTCAAGCTCTTCATATTTTTCAAACCTTTTGAAGCTCTTCATATTTTTAACACGTTTTCAGGCTCTTCAAGTTTTTGAACACCGCTTCATGCTCCTCCTATTTTTCAGACCTTTTCATACTCCTCATGTATTTCACACCTTTTGAAGCTCTTCATATTTTTCACACCTTTTCAGGCTCTTCATGTTTTTGAACACCGCTTCATGCTCCTCCTTTTTTTCAGACCGTTTCATGCTCTTAATATTTTTGAAACCTTTTGAAGCTCCTCATATTTTTCAGACTTTTTCAGGCTCTTCATGTTGTTGAACACTGCTTCTTGCTCCTCCTTTTTTTCAGACCGTTTCATGCTCCTCTTGTATTTCACACCTTTTGAAGCTCTTCATATTTTGCACACCTTTTCAGGCTCTTCATGTTTTTGAACACCGCTTCATGCTCCTCCTATTTTTCAAACCGTTTCATGCTCCTCATGTATTTCACACCTTTTGAAGCTCTTCATATTTTTCACACCTTTTCTGGCTCTTCATGTTTTTGAACACCGCTTCATGCTCCTCCTATTTTTCAGACCGTTTCATGCTCCTCATAATTTTCACACCTTTTAAAGCTCTTCTTATTTTTCACACCTTATCATGTTCTTCATGTTTTTGAACACCGCTTCATCTTTCTCCTATTTTTAAGACCGTTTCATGCTCCTCATATTTTTGACACCTTTTGAAGCTCTTCATATTTTGCACACCTTTTCAGGCTCTTCATGTTTTTCACAAGCACTTCACGCTCCTCCTATTTTTCAGAACGTATCATGCTCCTCATATTTTTGACACCTTTTGAAGCTCTTCATATTTTTCACACCTTTTGAAGCTCTTCTTATATTTCACAACTTTTCAGGCTCTTCATGTTTTTGAACAAAACTTCATGCTTCTCCTATTTGTCAGACCGTTTAATCCTCCTCATGTATTTCACACCTTTTGAAGCTCTTCATATTTTTCACACCTTTTCAGGCTTTTCATGTTTTTGAACAGCGCTTCATGCTCCTCCTAATTTTCAGAAGGTTTCATGCTCATCTCACATTTGACACCTTTTGAAGCTCTTCATGTTTTTCACACCTTTTCAGGCTCTTCATGTTTTTCAACACCGCTTCATGCTCCTCCTATTTTTCAGACCGTTTCATGATGCTCATATTTTTGACACCTTTTGAGGCTCTTCATATTTTTCACACCTTTTCAGGCTCTTCATGTTTTTGAACACTGTTTCAAGCTCCTCCTCATTTTCACACCGTTTCATGCCCCTCATAATTTTGATCCCTTTTGAAGCTCTTCATATTTTTCACACGTTTTCAGGCCCTTCATGTTTTTGAGCACCGCTTCATGCTCCTCCTATTTTTCAAACCTTTTGAAGCTCTTCATGTTTTTCACACCTTATCAGCCTCTTCATGTTTTTGAACATCTCTTCATGCTCCTCATATTTTTGACAATTTTATAAGCTCTTCATATTTTTCACACTTTTTCAGGCTCTTCATGTTTTTGAACACCGCTTCATGCTCTTCCTATTTTTCAAACCTTTTGAAGCTCTTCATGTTTTTCACACCTTATCAGCCTCTTCATGTTTTTGAACATCTCTTCATGCTCCTCATATTTTTGACAATTTTATAAGCTCTTCATATTTTTCACACTTTTTCAGGCTCTTCATGTTTTTGAGCACCGCTTCATGCTCCTCCTATTTTTCAAACCTTTTGAAGCTCTTCATGTTTTTCACACTTTTTCAGGCTGTTTATAGTTTTAAACACCGCTGCATGATTCTCCTATATTTGAGACCATTTCATGCTCCTCATATTTTTGACATTTTTTGAAGCTCTTCATATTTTTCACAATTTTTCAGGCTCTACATGTTTTGAACAACACTTCATGCTCCTCCTATTTTTCAGACCGTTTCATGCTCCTCAGGTATTTCACACCTTTTGAAGCTCTTCATATTTTTCACACCTTTTCAGGCTCTTCACCTTTTTGAACAACACTTCATTCTCCTCCTACTTTTCAGACTGTTTCATGCTCATCTCATTTTTGACACCTTTTCAGGGTCTTCATATTTTTCAAACTTTTGAAGATCTTCATATTTTTCACACTTTTTCAGGCTCTTCATGTTTTGAACACTGCTTCATGCTCCTCCTATTTTTCAGACCGTTTCATTCTCCTCATGTTTTTCACACCTTTTGAAGCTCTTCATAATTTTCACACCTTTTCAGGCCCTTCATGTTTTTGAACACCGCTTCATGCTCCTCCTATTTGTCAGACGGTTTCAGGCTGCTCGTATTTTTCAGACCGTTTCATGCTCCTCATATTTTTGACAATTTTATAAGCTCTTCATATTTTTCACACTTTTTCAGGCTCTTCATGTTTTTTAGCACCGCTTCATGCTCCTCCTATTTTTCAAACCTTTTGAAGCTCTTCATGTTTTTCACACCTTATCAGCCTCTTCATGTTTTTGAACATCTCTTCATGCTCCTCATATTTTTGACAATTTTATAAGCTCTTCATATTTTTCACACGTTTTCAGGCTCTTCATGTTTTTGATCACCGTTTCATGCTCCTGCTATTTTTCAGACCGTTTCATGCTCCTCATATTTTTGACAATTTTATAAGCTCTTCATATTTTTCACACTTTTTTAGGCTCTTAATGTTTTTTAACACCGCTTCATGCTCCTCCTATTTTTCAAACTTTTTGAAGCTCTTCATGTTTTTCACACCTTATCAGCCTCTTCATGTTTTTGAACACCTCTTCATGCTACTCCTATTTTTCAGACCTTTTCATGTTCCTCCTGTTTTTCACACCTTTTGAAGCTCTTCATATTTTTCACACCTTTTCAGGCTGTACATGTTTTTGAAGACCACTTCATGCTCCTCATCTTTTTCAGACCGTTTCATGCTCCTGATATTTTTCACACCGTTTGAAGCTCTTCATATTTTTCACATGTTTTCAGATTCTTCATGATTTTGATCACCGTTTCATGCTCCTCCTATTTTTCAGACCGTTTCATGCTCCTCATATTTTTGACACCTTTTGAAGCTCTTCACATTTATCACACCTTTTCAGGCTCTTCATGTTTTTCAACACCACTTCATGATCCACCTATATTTCAGAGCGTTTCATGCTCCTCTTATTTTTCACACCTTTTCCGGCTCTTCATGTTTTTCAACACCGCTTCATGCTCCTCCTATTTTTCAGATCGTTTCAGGCTCCGCATATTTTTGACTCCTTTTGAAGCTCTTCATGTTTTTCACACCTTTTCAGGCTCTTCATGTGTTTGAACACAGCTTCATGCTCCTTCTGTTTTTCAGACCGTTTCAAGCTCCTCATATTTTTGACACCTTTGAAGCTCTTCATATTTTTCACACCTTTTCAAGCTCTTCATGTTTTTCAACACCGCCTCATGCTCCTCCTATTTTTCAGAATGTTACATGCTCCTCATGTATTTCACACCTTTTGAAGCTCTTCATATTTTTCACACCTTTTTAGGCTCTCCATGTTTCTGAACAGCACTTCATGCTCCTATTTTTGAGACCGTTTCATGCTCATCTCATTTTTGACACCTTCTGAAACTCTTCATTTTTTTCACACCTTTGGAGCTCTTCATATTCTTCACACGTTTTCAGGCTCTTCATGTATTTCAACAATGCTTCTTACTCCTCCTATTTTTCAGATCGTTTCATGCTCCTTATAGTTTTCACAGCTTTTGAAGCTCTTCATATTCTTCACACCTTTTCAAGCTCTTCATATTTTTCAAACCTTTTGAAGCTCTTCATATTTTTAACACGTTTTCAGGCTCTTCAAGTTTTTGAACACCGCTTCATGCTCCTCCTATTTTTCAGACCTTTTCATACTCCTCATGTATTTCACACCTTTTGAAGCTCTTCATATTTTTCACACCTTTTCAGGCTCTTCATGTTTTTGAACACCGCTTCATGCTCCTCCTTTTTTTCAGACCGTTTCATGCTCTTAATATTTTTGAAACCTTTTGAAGCTCCTCATATTTTTCAGACTTTTTCAGGCTCTTCATGTTGTTGAACACTGCTTCTTGCTCCTCCTATTTTTCAGACCGTTTCATGCTCCTCTTGTATTTCACACCTTTTGAAGCTCTTCATATTTTGCACACCTTTTCAGGCTCTTCATGTTTTTGAACACCGCTTCATGCTCCTCCTATTTTTCAAACCGTTTCATGCTCCTCATGTATTTCACACCTTTTGAAGCTCTTCATATTTTTCACACCTTTTCTGGCTCTTCATGTTTTTGAACACCGCTTCATGCTCCTCCTATTTTTCAGACCGTTTCATGCTCCTCATAATTTTCACACCTTTTAAAGCTCTTCTTATTTTTCACACCTTATCATGTTCTTCATGTTTTTGAACACCGCTTCATCTTTCTCCTATTTTTAAGACCGTTTCATGCTCCTCATATTTTTGACACCTTTTGAAGCTCTTCATATTTTGCACACCTTTTCAGGCTCTTCATGTTTTTCACAAGCACTTCACGCTCCTCCTATTTTTCAGAACGTATCATGCTCCTCATATTTTTGACACCTTTTGAAGCTCTTCATATTTTTCACACCTTTTGAAGCTCTTCTTATATTTCACAACTTTTCAGGCTCTTCATGTTTTTGAACAAAACTTCATGCTTCTCCTATTTGTCAGACCGTTTAATCCTCCTCATGTATTTCACACCTTTTGAAGCTCTTCATATTTTTCACACCTTTTCAGGCTTTTCATGTTTTTGAACAGCGCTTCATGCTCCTCCTAATTTTCAGAAGGTTTCATGCTCATCTCACATTTGACACCTTTTGAAGCTCTTCATGTTTTTCACACCTTTTCAGGCTCTTCATGTTTTTCAACACCGCTTCATGCTCCTCCTATTTTTCAGACCGTTTCATGATGCTCATATTTTTGACACCTTTTGAGGCTCTTCATATTTTTCACACCTTTTCAGGCTCTTCATGTTTTTGAACACTGTTTCAAGCTCCTCCTCATTTTCACACCGTTTCATGCCCCTCATAATTTTGATCCCTTTTGAAGCTTTTCATATTTTTCACACCTTTTCAGGCTCTTCATGTTTTTGAACACCGTTACATGCTCCTTCTATTTTTCATACCATTTCATGCTCGTCATTTTTTTGACACCTTTTGAAGCTCTTCATATTTTTCACACCTTTGGAAGCACTTCATATTTTTCACAACTTTTCAGGCTCTTCACTTTTATCAACACCACTTCATGCTCCTCCTATTTTCCAGACCTTTTCATGCTCCTCATATTTTTGACACCTTTTGAAGCTCTTCATATTTTTCACACCTTTTCAGGCTCTTCATGTTTTTCAACACCACTTCATGCTCCTCCTATTTTTCAGACCGTTTCATGCTCCTCATATTTTTGACACATTTTGAAGCTCTTCATATTTTTCACACCTTTTCAGGCTCTTCATGTTTTTGAACACCTCTTCATGCTCCTTCTATTTTCAAACCGTTTCATGCTCCTCATTTCTTTGAGACATTTTGAAGCTCTTCATATTTTTCACACCTTTTGTGGATCTTCATGTTTTTGAACACAGTTTATGCTCCTCATATTTTTCACACATTTTCATGCTCTTCATATTTTTCACACCTTTTCAGGCTCTTCAGATTTTTGAACACCGTTTCATGCTCCTCCTATTTTTCAGACCGTTTCCTGCTCCTCATATATTTGACATCTTTTGAAGCTCTTCTTATTTTTCACACTTTTTCATGCTTTTCATGTTTTTCAACACCGTTTCATGCTCCTCCTATTTTCAGACCGTTTCATGCTCCTCATATATTTGACACCTTTTAAAGCTCTTCATATATTTCACACCTTTTCAGGCTCTTCAAGTTTTTGAACACCGTTTCATGCTCCTCATATTTTTCAGACCGTTTCGTGCTCCTCATATATTTGACATCTTTTGAAGGTCTTCTTATTTTTCACACCTTTTCACGCTTTTCATGTTTTTCAACACCATTTCATGCTCCTCCTATTTTTAAGATCGTTTCCTGCTCCTCATATTTTTCACACTTTTTGAAGCTTTTCATATTTTTCACAGCTTTTCAGGTTCTTCATGTTTTTCAACACCGCTTAATGCTCCTCCTATTTTTCAGACCGTTTCATGCTCCTCATATTTTTGACACATTTTGAAGCTTTTCATATTTTTCACACCTTTTCAGGTTCTTCATGTTTTTCAACACCTCTTCATGCTCCTTCTATTTTCAGACCGTTTCATGCTCCTCATTTCTTTGAGACATTTTGACGCTCTTCATATTTTTCACACCTTTTGTAGATCTTCATGTTTTTGAACACAGTTTATGCTCCTCATATTTTTCACACATTTTCATGCTCTTCATATTTTTCACACCTTTTCAGGCTCTTCAGGTTTTTGAACACCGTTTCATGCTCCTCCTATTTTTCAGACCGTTTCCTGCTCCTCATATATTTGACATCTTTTGAAGCTCTTCTTATTTTTCACACCTTTTCATGCTTTTCATGTTTTTCAACACCGTTTCATGCTCCTCCTATTTTCCGACCGTTTCATGCTCCTCACATATTTGACACCTTTTAAAGCTCTTCTTATTTTTCACACCTTTTCATGCTTTTCATGTTTTTCAACACCATTTCATGCTTCTCCTATTTTTCAGACCGTTTCCTGCTCCTCATATATTTGACATCTTTTGAAGCTCTTCTTATTTTTCACACCTTTTCATGCTTTTCAAGTTTTTCAACACCGTTTCATGCTCCTCCTATTTTCAGACCGTTTCATGCTCCTCATATATTTGACACCTTTTAAAGCTCTTCATGTATTTCACACCTTTTCAGGCTCTTCATGTTTTTGAACACCGTTTCATGCTCCTTATATTTTTCAGACCGTTTCGTGCTCCTCATATATTTGACATCTTTTGAAGGTCTTCTTATTTTTCACACCTTTTCACGCTCTTCATGTTTTTCAACACCGTTTCATGCTCCTCCTATTTTTCAGACCGTTTCGTGCTCTCATATGTTTGACACCTTGTGAAGCTCTTCATATTCTTCACACCTTTTCAGTCTCTTCATGTTTTTCAACACCGCCTCATGCTCCTCCTTTTTTCAGAACGTTTCATGCTGTTAATATTTTTGTCACCTTTTGAAGCTCTTCATATTTTTCACACATTTTCAATCTCTTCATGTTTTTCAACACAGTTTCATGCTCCTCATTTTTTTTCAGTCTGTTTCATGCTCCTCATATTTTGACACCTTTTGAAGCTCTTCATATTATTCACACCATTTCAGGTTCTTCACGTTTTTAAACAACGCTTCATGCTCCTCCTATTTTTCAAAACGTTTCATGCTCCTCATATTTTTGACAACTTTTGAAGCTCTTCATATTTTTCACACCTTTCATTCTCTTCATGTTTTTCCACAGAGCTTCATGCTCCTCCTCTTTTACAGACCGTTTCATCCTCCTCATATTTTTGACACCTTTTGAAGCTCTTCATATTTTTCACACCTTTTCATTCTCTTCATGTTTTTCAGCACAGCTTCATGCTCGTACTATTTTTGAGACCGTTTCATGCTCCTCATATTTTTGACACCTTCTGAAGCTCATCATATTTTTCACAGGTTTTCATGCTCTTCATCTTTTTCAAAACCGTTTCATTCTCATACTATTTTTCAGACAGTTTCATGCTCCTATATATTTCACACCTTTTGAAACTCTTCATATTTTTCACACGTTTTCAGGCTCTTCATGGTTTTCAACACCGCTGCATGCTCCTCCTATTTTTCAGACCGTTTCATGCTCTTAATATTTTTGACATCTTTTGAAGCTCTTCATATATTTCACACCTTTTCAGGCTCTTCATGTTTTTCAACACTGTTTCATGCTCCTCCTATTTTTCAGACCGTTTCATGCTTCTCTTATTTTTGACAACTTTTGAAGCGCTTCATATTTTTCACACCTTTTCAGGGTCTTCTTCTTTTGCAACACCACTTCATGCTCCTCTTATTTTTTAGACCGTTTCATGCTCCTCATATTTTTGACACCTTTTGAAGCTCTTCATATTTTACACACCTTTCCTGGTTCTTCTTGTTTTTGAACACTGTGTCATGCTCCTCCTGTTTTTCAGACCGCTTCATGCTGCTCATATTTTGACACCTTTTGAAGCTCTCCATATTTTTCACACCTTTTCAGGCTCTTCATGTTTTTGAAAACCACTTCATTCTCCTCCTATTTTTCAGATCGTTTCATGCTCCTCATATTTTTGACACCTTTTGAAGCTCTTCATATATTTCACACCTTTTCAGGCTCTTCATGTTCTTTAACACCGATTCATGCTCCTCCTACTTTTCAGACCGTTTCATGCTCCTCATATTTGGACACCTTTTGAAGCTCTTCATGTTTTTCAACACCGTTTCATGCTCCTCCTATTTTTAAGACCGTTTCCTGCTCCTCATATTTTTCACACCTTTTGAAGCTTTTCATATTTTTCACAGCTTTTCAGGTTCTTCATGTTTTTCAACACCGCTTAATGCTCCTCCTATTTTTCAGACCGATTCATGCTCCTCATATTTTTGACACCTTTTGAAGCTCGTCATATTTTTCACACCTTTTCAGGCTCTTCATGTTTTTCACAATGTTTCATGCTCCTCCTATTTTTCAGACCGTTTCATGCTCCTGATATTTTTGACACCTTTTGAAGCTCTTCATATTTTTCACACCTTTTCAGGCTCTTCAAGTTTTTGAACACCGTTTCTTGCTGCTACTATTTTTCAGCCCTTTCATTCTCCAAATATTTTTGACACCTTTTGAAGCCTTTCATATTTTTCACACCTTTTCAGGCTCTTCATGTTTTTCACAATGTTTCATGCTCCTCTTATTTTTCAGACCGTTTCATGCTCCTCATCTTTTTGACACCTTTTGAAGCTCTTCCTATTATTCACACCTTTCCAGACTCTTCATGTTTTTGAACACCGCTTCATGCTCCTCCTATTTTTCAGACCGTTTCATGTTCCTCATATTTTTGACACCTTTTGAAGCTCTTCATATTTTTCAGACGTTTTCAGGCTCTTCATGTTTTTGAACACCTCTTCATGCTCCTCCTATTTTACAGACCTTTGTATGCTCTTCATATTTTTGACAACTTTTGAATCTCTTCATATTTTTCACACCTTTTCTGTCTCTGCATATTTTGAACACCGCTTCATGCTCCTCCTATTTTTCAGACCGTTCCATGATCCTCTTATTTTTGACACCTTTTGAAGCTTTTCATATTTTTCACACCTTTACAGGCTCTTCATGGTTTTAACACTGCTTCATGCTCCTCCTATTTTTCAGACCGTTTCATTCTCCTCAGGTATTTCACACCTTTTGAAGCTCTTCATATTTTTCACACCTTTTGAAGCTCTTCATATATTTCACACCTTTTGAAGCTCTTCATGTTTTTCAACACCTCTTCATGCTCCTCCTATTTTTCAGACCGTTCATGCTCCTCATATTTTGAAACAATTTGAAGCTCCTCCTATTTTCCACACGTTTTCAGGCTCTTCATGTTTTTCAACACCGTTTCATGTTCCTCCTATTTTTCCTACCGTTTCATGCTCCTCCTATTTTTCAGACCGTTTCATGCTCCTCATATTTTTGACAATTTTGGAAGCTCTTCATATTTTTCACACCTTTTCAGGCTCTTCATATTTTTGAACACCGCTATATGCTCCTACTAAATTTCAGACTGTTTCATGTTCCTCATATTTTTCACACCTTTTGAAGCTCTTCATATTTTTCACACCTTTTCAGGCTCTTCATGGTTTTCAACACCGCTGCATGCTCCTCCTATTTTTCAGACCGTTTCATGCTCTTAATATTTTTGACATCTTTTGAAGCTCTTCATATATTTCACACCTTTTCAGGCTCTTCATGTTTTTCAACACTGTTTCATGCTCCTCCTATTTTTCAGACCGTTTCATGCTTCTCTTATTTTTGACAACTTTTGAAGCGCTTCATATTTTTCACACCTTTTCAGGGTCTTCTTCTTTTGCAACACCACTTCATGCTCCTCTTATTTTTTAGACCGTTTCATGCTCCTCATATTTTTGACACCTTTTGAAGCTCTTCATATTTTACACACCTTTCCTGGTTCTTCTTGTTTTTGAACACTGTGTCATGCTCCTCCTGTTTTTCAGACCGCTTCATGCTGCTCATATTTTGACACCTTTTGAAGCTCTCCATATTTTTCACACCTTTTCAGGCTCTTCATGTTTTTGAAAACCACTTCATTCTCCTCCTATTTTTCAGATCGTTTCATGCTCCTCATATTTTTGACACCTTTTGAAGCTCTTCATATATTTCACACCTTTTCAGGCTCTTCATGTTCTTTAACACCGATTCATGCTCCTCCTACTTTTCAGACCGTTTCATGCTCCTCATATTTGGACACCTTTTGAAGCTCTTCATGTTTTTCGACACCGTTTCATGCTCCTCCTATTTTTAAGACCGTTTCCTGCTCCTCATATTTTTCACACCTTTTGAAGCTTTTCATATTTTTCACAGCTTTTCAGGTTCTTCATGTTTTTCAACACCGCTTAATGCTCCTCCTATTTTTCAGACCGATTCATGCTCCTCATATTTTTGACACCTTTTGAAGCTCGTCATATTTTTCACACCTTTTCAGGCTCTTCATGTTTTTCACAATGTTTCATGCTCCTCCTATTTTTCAGACCGTTTCATGCTCCTGATATTTTTGACACCTTTTGAAGCTCTTCATATTTTTCACACCTTTTCAGGCTCTTCAAGTTTTTGAACACCGTTTCTTGCTGCTACTATTTTTCAGCCCTTTCATTCTCCAAATATTTTTGACACCTTTTGAAGCCTTTCATATTTTTCACACCTTTTCAGGCTCTTCATGTTTTTCACAATGTTTCATGCTCCTCTTATTTTTCAGACCGTTTCATGCTCCTCATCTTTTTGACACCTTTTGAAGCTCTTCCTATTATTCACACCTTTCCAGACTCTTCATGTTTTTGAACACCGCTTCATGCTCCTCCTATTTTTCAGACCGTTTCATGTTCCTCATATTTTTGACACCTTTTGAAGCTCTTCATATTTTTCAGACGTTTTCAGGCTCTTCATGTTTTTGAACACCTCTTCATGCTCCTCCTATTTTACAGACCTTTGTATGCTCTTCATATTTTTGACAACTTTTGAATCTCTTCATATTTTTCACACCTTTTCTGTCTCTGCATATTTTGAACACCGCTTCATGCTCCTCCTATTTTTCAGACCGTTCCATGATCCTCTTATTTTTGACACCTTTTGAAGCTTTTCATATTTTTCACACCTTTACAGGCTCTTCATGGTTTTAACACTGCTTCATGCTCCTCCTATTTTTCAGACCGTTTCATTCTCCTCAGGTATTTCACACCTTTTGAAGCTCTTCATATTTTTCACACCTTTTGAAGCTCTTCATATATTTCACACCTTTTGAAGCTCTTCATGTTTTTCAACACCTCTTCATGCTCCTCCTATTTTTCAGACCGTTCATGCTCCTCATATTTTGAAACAATTTGAAGCTCCTCCTATTTTCCACACGTTTTCAGGCTCTTCATGTTTTTCAACACCGTTTCATGTTCCTCCTATTTTTCCTACCGTTTCATGCTCCTCCTATTTTTCAGACCGTTTCATGCTCCTCATATTTTTGACAATTTTGGAAGCTCTTCATATTTTTCACACCTTTTCAGGCTCTTCATATTTTTGAACACCGCTATATGCTCCTACTAAATTTCAGACTGTTTCATGTTCCTCATATTTTTCACACCTTTTGAAGCTCTTCATATTTTTCACACCTTTTCAGGCTCTTCATGTTTTTCAACACCACTTCATATTCCTCCTATTATTCAGACCGTTTCATGCTCATCTCATTTTTGACACCTTTTGAAGCTATTGGTATTTTTCAAACCTTTTGAAGCTCTTCATATTTTTCACACCTTTTCAGGATCTTCATGTTTTTAAACACCGCTTCATGCTCCTCCCATTTTTCAGAACTTTTCATGCTCCTCATGTATTTCACACCATTTGAAGCACTTCATATTTTTCACACCTTTTCAGTCTCTTCATGTTTTTCAACACCACTTCATGTTCCTCCTATTTTTCAGACCGTTTCATGCTCATCTCATTTTTGACACCTCTTGAAGCTCTTGATATTTTTCACACCTTTTGAATCTCTTCATATTTTTCACACCTTTTCAGGATCTTCATATTTTTAAACACCCCTTCATGCTCCTCCTATTTTTCAGAACTTTTCATGCTCCTCATATTTTTCAAATCTTTTGAAGCTCTTCATATTTTTCGCACCATTCCAGGCTCTTCATGTTTTTGAGCACCGCTTCATGCTTCTCCTATTTTTCAGACCGTGTCATGCTCCTCATATTTTTGACACCTTTTGAAGCTCTTCATATTTTTCAAACCTTTTCAGGTTCTTCAAGTTTTTCAACACCGTTTCATGCTCCTCGTATTTTTCAGACCGTTTCATGCTCCTCAAATTTTTGACACCTTTTGAAGCTCTTCCTATTTTCCACACCTTTTCAGCCTCTTGATGTTTTAGAACACCGCTTCATGCTCCTTCTATTTTTCATAACGTTTCATGCTCCTCTCATTTTTCACACCTTTTGAAGGTCTTCATATTTTTCACACCTTTTGAAGCTCTTCATATTTTTCACACCTTTTCAGGCTCTTCATGTTTTGGTGCACACCTTCATGCTCCTCCCATTTTTCAGACCTGTTCATGCTACTCATATTTTTCAAATCTTTTGAAGCTCTTCATATTTTTCACACCTTTTCAGGCTCTTCATGTTTTCAACACCGCTTCATGCTCCTCCTATTTTCAGACCGTTTCATGCTCCTCATATTTTTGACATCTTTTGAAGCTGTTCATATTTTTCACTCCTTTTCAGGCACTTCATGTTTTTGAACACCGTTTCATGCTCCTCCTATTTTTCAGAACGTTTCATGCTCTTCATATTTTAGACACCTTTTGAGGCTCTTCATATTTCTCATACCTTTTCAGGCTCTCCATATTTTTGAACACCGCTTCTTGCTCCTCCTAATTTTGAGACGGTTTCATGCTCCTCATATTTATGACACATTTTGAAGCTCTTCATATTATTCACTCCTTTTCAGGCTCTTCATGGTTTTGAACACCGCTTTATGCTCCTCCTATTTTTCAGACCGTTTCATGCTCTTCATATATTTCACACCTTTTGAAGCTCTTCATATTTTTCACACCTTTTCAGGCTCTTCATGTTTTTCCACACCGATTCATGCTCCTTCTATTTTTCAAAACGTTTCATGTTCCTCATATTTTTGACACCTTTTGAAGCTCTTCCTTTTTTTCACACCTTTTCATGCTCTTCATGTTTCTAACACCGTTTCATGCTTCTCCTATTTTTCAGACCGTTTAATGCTCCTCATATTTTTCACACCTTTTGAGTCTCTTTATATTTGTCACACCTTTTCAGGCTCTTCATGTTTTTCAACACCGCTTCATGCTCCTCCTATTTTTCAGATCGTTTCTTGCTCCTCCTATATTTCAAACTGTTTCACGCACCTCTTATTATTGACACCTTTTGAAGCTCTTCATATTTTTCACACCTTTTCAGGCTCTTCATGTTTTTCAACACCACTTCATGCTCCTCCTATTTTTGAGACCGGTTCATGCTCCTCATATTTTTCACACATTTAGAAACTCTTCATATTTTTCCCACCTTCCCAGGCTCTTCATGTATTTGAGCACAGCTTCATGCTCCTCCTATTTTTCAGACCGTTTCATGCTCCTCATATTTTTGACAGCTTTTGAAGCTCTTCATATTTTTCACACCATTGCAGGCTCTTAATGTTTTTGAACACCGTTTCATGCTCCTCCTATATTTCAGACCGTTTCATGCTCCTCATATTTTTGACAGATTTTGAAGCTCTTCATATTTTTCACACCTTTTGAAGCTCTCCATATTTTTCACAACTTTTGAAGCTCTTCATATTTTTCACAACATTTCAGGCTCTTCATATTTTTGAACACCGTTTCATGCTCCTCCTATATTTCAGACCATTTCATGCTCCTCATATTTTTGACACCTTTTGAAGCTCTTCATATTTTTCACATCTTTTCAGGCTC
Organism: Dama dama; assembly: GCF_033118175.1. NCBI lineage: Eukaryota > Metazoa > Chordata > Mammalia > Artiodactyla > Cervidae > Dama > Dama dama. Next base: position 1,935,468 of record NW_026870971.1, read on the forward strand.
TTCATGTTTTTCAACACCGCTTCATGCTCCTCCTATTTTTCAGACCGTTTCATGCTCCTCTCATTTTTGACACATTTTGAAGCTCTTCAAATATTTCACACATTTTCAGGCTCTTCATGATTTTCAACACCCTTCATGCTCCTCCTATTTTTCAGACCGTTTCATTCTCATCTCATTTTTGACACCTTTTGAAGCTCTTCATACTTTTCACAACTTTTGAAGCTTTTCATATTTTTCACACATTTTCAGGCTCTTCAGGTTTTTCAACACCGCTTCTAGCTCCTCCTAATTTTCAGACCGTTTCATGCTCCTCATATTTTTGACACCTTTTGAAGTTCTTCATATTTTTCACACCTTTTCAAAATCTCATGTTTTTGAACACAGCTTCATGCTCGTCCTGTTTTTAAGGTTGTTTCATGCTCCTCATTATTGCACACCTTTTGAAGCTCTTCATATTTTTCACACCTTTTCAGTCTCTTCATGTTTTTGAACACCGCTTCATGCTCCTCCTATTTTTGACACCTTTTGAAGCTCTTCATATTTTTCACACCTTTTCAAAATCTCATGTTTTTGAACACAGCTTCATGCTCGTCCTGTTTTTAAGGTTGTTTCATGCTCCTCATTATTGCACACCTTTTGAAGCTCTTCATATATTTCACACCTTTTCAGGCTCTTCATGTTTTTGAACACCGCTTCATGCTCCTCCTATTTTTCAGACTGCTTCATGCTTCTCATATTTTTGACACCTTTTTAAGCTCTTCATATTTTTGACACCTTTTGAAGTTCTTCATATTTCTCACACGTTTTCAGGCTCTTCAGGTTTTTCAACACCGCTTCTAGCTCCTCCTAATTTTCAGACCGTTTCATGCTCCTCATATTTTCACACCTTTTGAAGTTCTTCATATTTTTCACACCTTTTCAAAATCTCATGTTTTTGAACACAGCTTCATGCTCATCCTGTTTTTAAGGTTGTTTCATGCTCCTCATTATTGCACACCTTTTGAAGCTCTTCATATATTTCACACATTTTCAGGCTCTTCATTTTTTGGAAGACCACTTCATGCTCCTCCTATTTTTCAGACCGTTTCATGCTCATCTCATTTTTGACACCTTTTGAAGCTCTTCATATTTTTCACACCTTTTCAGGCTCTTCATGTTTTTCAAACCGCTTCATGCTTGTCCTATTTTCCAGACCATTTCATGCTCCTCATATTTTTGAAACCTTTTGAATCTCTTCATATATTTCACGTCTTTTGAGGCTCTTCATGTTTTTCAACACGACTTCGTGCTCCTCCTATTTTTCAGATTGCTTCATGCTCATCTCATTTTTGACACCTTTTGAAGCTGTTCATATTTTTCACACCTTTTGAAGCTCTTCATATTTTTCACAAGTTTTCAGGCTCTTCATGTTTTTGAACACCGCTTCATGCTCCTCCTATTTTTCAGACCGTTTCAGCCTCCTAATATTTTTGACACCATTTGAAGCTCTTCATATTTTGGACACCTTTTCAGGCTCTTCATGTTTTTGAACACCGCTTCATGCTCCTCCTATTTTTCAGACCGTTTCAGCCTCCTAATATTTTTGACACCATTTGAAGCTCTTCATATTTTGGACACCTTTTCAGGCTCTTCATGTTTTTGAACACCGCTTCATGCTCCTCCTATTTTTCAGACCGTTTCATGCTCCTCATGTATTTCACACTTTTTGAAGCTCTTCATATTTTTCACACCTCTTCAGCGTCTCATGTTTTTAAACACCGCTTCATGCTCCTCCTATTTCTCAGACCGTTTCAGCCTCCTAATATTTTTGACACCATTTGAAGCTCTTCATATTTTGGACACCTTTTCAGGCTCTTCATGTTTTTCAACACCACTTCATGCTTCTCCTATTTTTCAGACCGTTTCATGCTCCTCATATTTTTGACACCTTTTGAAACTCTTCATATTTTTCACACCTTTTCAAGCTCTTCATATTATTGAACACAGTTTCATGCTCCTCGTATTTTTCAGACCTTTTCATGCTCCTCATATTTTTGACACCTTTAGAAGCACTTCATATTTTTCACACCTTTTCAGGCTCTTCTTTTTTTTGAACACAACTTCATGCTCCTTATATTTTTCAGACCGTTTCATGCTCCTCATATTTTTGACACCATTTGAAGCTCTTAATATTTTTCACACCTTTTCAGGCTCGTCATGTTGTTGAACACCACTTCATGCTCCTAATATCTTTAAAACCGTTTCATGCTCATCTCATTCTTGACACCTTTTGAAGCTCTTCATATTTTTCACACGTTTTCAGGCTCTTCATGTTTTTTTTTTATATTTTTTTTTGTTTATTGTTATATTTTTTCATGTTTTTGAACACCGCTTCATGCTCCTCCTATTTTTCAGACCATTTCATGCTCCTCATATTTTTCACACCTTTTGAAGCTCTTCATATTTTTCACACATTTTCAGGCTCTTCATGTTTTTCAACACCACTTAATGCTCCTCCTATTTTTCAGACCGTTTCATGCTCCTCATATTTTTGACACCTTTTGAAGCTCTTCGTATATTTCACACCTTTTCCTGCTCTTCATGTTTATCAATACCAATTCATGCTCCTCCTATTTTTCAGACCGTTTCATGCTAATCTCATTTTTGACACCTATTGAAGCTCTTCATATTTTTCCAACCTTTTAAAGTTCTTCATATTTTTCGCACCATTTCAGGCTCTTCATGTATTTCAACACCGCTTCATGCTCCTCCTCTTTTTCAGACAATTTTTGCTCCTCATAATTTTGACACCATTTGAAGCTCTTCATATTTCTCACAACTTTTCTGGTTCTTCATGTATTTCAACACCGCTTCATGCTCCTCCTATTCTTCAGACCGTATCATGCTCATCTAATTTTTGAGACCTTTTGAAGCTCTTCATATTTCTCCACATATTTTGAAGCTCTTCGTACTTTTCACGCATTTTCAGGCTCTTCATATTTTGCAACACCCCTTCTTGCTCCTCCTATTTTTCAGACCGTTTCATGCTCCTCATATTTTTGAACACCTTTTGAAGCTCTTCATATTTTCCACACCTATTCAGGCTCTTCATGTTTTTGAACACCGTTTCATGCTCCTCCTTTTCTGCAGACCGTTTCATGCTCCTCATATTTTTGACACCTTTTGAAGCTCTTCATATTTCTCACACCTTTTCAGGCTCTTCATATTTTTGAACACCGCTTCATGCTCCTCCTATTTTTCAGACCGTTTCATGCTCATCTCATTTTTGACACTTTTTGAAGCTCTTCATATTTTTCACACCTTTTCAGGCTCTTCATATTTTTCAACACCACTTCATGCTCCTTCTATTTTTCAGAGAGTTTCATGCTCCTCATGTATTTCACACCTTTTGAAGCTCTTCATATTTTTCACACCTTTTCAGGCTCGTCATGTTTTTCATCACTGTTTCATGCTCCTCCTATTTTTCAGACCGTTTCATGCTCCTCATATTTTTGAAACCTTTTGAAGCTCATCATATTTTTCACACCTTTTCAGGCTCTTCATGTTTTTGAACACCGTTTCATGTTCCTCCTATTTTTCAGACCGTTTCATGCTCCTCATATTTTTGACACCTTTTGAAGCTCTTCATATTTTTCACAACTTTTCCGGCTCTTCATGATTTTCAACACCGCTTCATGCTCCTCCTATTTTTCAGACCGTTCCATTCTCATCTCATTTTTGACACCTTTTGAAGCTCTTCATATATTTCACACCTTTTGAAGCTCTTCATAATTTTCACACGTTTTCAGGCTCTTCATGTTTTTCAACATCGCTTCATGATCCTCCAATTTTTCAGACCGTTTCATGCACCTCATATTTTTCACACCTTTTGAAGCTCTTCATATTTCTCACACATTTTCAGGCTCTTCATGTTTCTCAACACCGCTTCATGATCCTCCTATTTTTCAGACCGTTTCATGCTCCTCATATTTTTGACACCTTTTGAAGCTCTTCATATTTTTCTCACCTTTTCAGGCTCTTCATGTTTTTGAACACCGCTTCATGCTCCTCCTATTTTTCAACCGTTTCATACTCCTCATATTTTTGACACCTTTTGAAGCTCTTCATATTTTTCACACCTTTTCAGGCTCTTCATGTTTTTGAACACCGCTCCATGCTCCTCCTATTTTTCAGACCGTTTAATGCTCCTCATGTATTTCACACCTTTTGAAGCTCCTCATATTTTTCACGCCTTTTCAGGCTCTTCATGTTTTTGAACACAGCTTCATGCTCCTCCTATTTTTCAGACCGTTTCATGCTCCTCATATTTTTGACACCTTTTGTAGCTTTTCATATTTTTCACAACTTTTCAGGCTCTTCATTTTTTTCAACAACACTTCATGCCCCTCTTTTTTTTCAGACCGTTTCATTCTCATCTAATTTTTGACACCTTTTCAAGCTCTTCATATTTTTCACACCTTTTGAAGCTCTTCATATTTTTCACACGTTTTCAGGCTCTTCATGTTTTTGAACACCGCTTCATGCTCCTCCTATTTTTCAGACCATTTAATCCTCCCCATGTATTTCACACCTTTTGAAGCTCTTCATATTTTTCACACATTTTCAGGCTCTTCATGTTTTTGAACACCATTTCATGCTCCTCCTATTTTGCAGACCGTTTCATTCTCCTCATATTTTTGACACCTTTTGAAGCTCTTCATATTTTTCACACCTTTTCAGGCTCTTCATGTTTTTCACCACCACTTCATTCTCCTCCTATTTTTCAGACCGTTTCATGCTTATCTCATTTTGACACATTTTGAAGCTCTTCATATTTTTCACATCTTTTGAAGCTTTTCATATTTTTCACACCTTTTCAGGCTCTTAATGATTTTCAACACCGCTTCATGCTCCTCCTAATTTTCAGACCGTTTCATGCTCATTTCTTTTTTGACACCCTTTGAAGCTCTTCATATTTTTCACAATTTGAAGTTCTTCATATTTTTCATATTTTTGAAGCTCTTCATATTTTCACACGTTTTCAGACTCTTCATGATTTTCAACACCGCTTCATGCTCCTGAAATTTTTCAGACCGTTTCATGCTCCTCATATTTTTGACACCTTTTGAAGCTCTTCATATTTCTCACACCTTTTCAGGCTGTTCATGTTTTTCAGCACCGCTTCATGCTCCTCCTATTTTTCAGACCGTTTCATGCTCATCTCATTTTGACACCTTTTGAAGTTCTTCATATTTTTCACACCTATTGAAGCTCTTCATATTTTTCACATTTTTGAAGCTCTTCATATTTTCACACGTTTTCAGACTCTTCATGTTTTTCAAAACCGCTTCATGCTCCTGAAATTTTTCAGACCGTTTCATGCTCCTCATATTTTTGACACCTTTTGAAGCTCTTCATATTTCTCACACCTTTTCAGGCTCTTCATGTTTTTCAACACCGCTTCATGCTCCTCCTATTTTTCAGACCGTTTCATGCTCATCTCATTTTTGACACCTTTTGAAGGTTTTCATATTTTTCACACCTTTTCAGGCTCTTCATGTTTTTGAACACTGCTTCATGCTCCTCCTATTTTTCAGAACGTTTCATGCTCCTCATATTTTTCGCACCTGCTGAAGCTCTTCATATTTTTCACAACTTTTCAGGCTCTTCATGTTTTAGAACACCGCTTCATGCTCCTCCTATTTTTCAGACCGTTTAATGCTCCTCATGTATTTCACACCTTTTGAAGCTCCTCATATTTTTCACACCTTTTCAGGCTCTTCATGTTTTGGAACAACGTTTCATGCTCCTCCGATTTTTCAGACCGTTTCATGCTCCTCATATATTTGACACCTTGTGAAGCTCTTCATATTTTTCACACCTTTTCAGGCTCTTCCATTTTTTCAACACCGCTTCATGCTCCTCCTATTTTTCAGACCGTTTCATGCTCCTCATATTTTTGACACCTTGTGAAGGTCTTCATATTTTTCACAGCTTTTTATGCTCTTCATGTTTTTTCAACACCGCTTCATGCTCCTCCTCTTTTTCAGACCATTTTTGCTCCTCATAATTTTGACACCATATGAAGCTCTTCATATTTCTCACAACTTTTCTGGTTCTTCATGTATTTCAACACCGCTTCATGCTCCTCCTATTTTTCAGACCGTATCATGCTCATCTAATTTTTGAGACCTTTTGAAGCTCTTCATATTTTTCCACATCTTTTGAAGCTCTTCATATTTTTCACGCATTTTCAGGCTCTTCATGTTTTTCAACACGCCTTCTTGGTCCTCCTATTTTTCAGACCGTTTCATGCTCCTCATATTTTTGACACCCTTAGAAGCTCTTCATATTTTTCACACTTTTCATGCTCTTCATGTTTTTCAACACCGCTTCATGCTCCTCCTGTTTCAGACCGTTTCATGCTCCTCATAATTTTGACACGTTTTGAAGCTCTTCATATTTTTCACACCTTTTCAGGCTCTTCATGTTTTTCAACACCGCTTCATGCTCCTCCTCTTTTTCAGACAGTTTAATCCTCCCCATGTATTTCACACCTTTTGAAGCTCTTCATATTTTTCACACATTTTCAGGCTCTTCATGTTTTTGAACACCATTTCATGCTCCTCCTATTTTTCAGACCGTTTCATGTACCTCATACATTTGACACCTTTTGAAGCTCTTCATATTTTTCACTCCTTTTAAGCTCTTCATATTTTTCACACCTTTTCAGGCTCTTCATGTTTTGGAACACCGCTTCATGCTCCTCCTATTTTTCAGACCGTTTCATGCTCCTGATATATTTGACACCTTGTGAAGCTCTTCATATTTTTCACACCTTTTCAGGCTCTTCCATTTTTTCAACACCGCTTCATGCTCCTCCTATTTTTCAGACCGTTTCATGCTCCTCATATTTTTGACACCTTGTGAAGGTCTTCATATTTTTCACAGCTTTTCATGCTCTTCATATTTTTTCAACACCGCTTCATGCTCCTCCTCTTTTTCAGACCATTTTTGCTCCTCATAATTTTTACACCATATGAAGCTCTTCATATTTCTCACAACTTTTCTGGTTCTTCATGTATTTCAACACCGCTTCATGCTCCTCCTATTTTTCAGACCGTATCATGTTCATCTAATATTTGAAACCTTTTGAAGCTCTTCATATTTTTCCACATCTTTTGAAGCTCTTCATATTTTTCACGCGTTTTCAGGCTCTTCATGTTTTTCAACACGCCTTCTTGGTCTTCCTATTTTTCAGACCGTTTCATGCTCCTCATATTTTTGACACCTTTTGAAGCTCTTCATATTTTTCACACCTTTTCAGGCTCTTCATGTTTTGAACACTGCTTCATGCTCCTCCTATTTTTCAGACCGTTTCATTCTCCTCATGTTTTTCACACCTTTTGAAGCTCTTCATAATTTTCACACCTTTTCATGCTCTTCATGTTTTTGAACACCGTTTCATGCTCGTCCTATTTTTCAGACCATTTCAAGCTCCTCATATTTTTGAAACCTTTTGAAGCTCTTCATATTTTTCACACCTTTTCCGTCTCTTCTTGTTGTTCAACACCGCTTCTTGCTCCTCCTATTTTTCAGACCGTTTCATGCTCCTCATATTGTTGACACCTTTTGAAGCACTTCATATTTTTCACACCTTTTCAGGCTCTTCATATTTTTGAACGGCGCTTCATGTTCCTCCTGTTTTTCACACCTATTGAAGCTCTTCATATTTTTCACACCTTTTCAGGCTGTACATGTTTTTGAAGACCACTTCATGCTCCTCACCTTTCTCAGACCGTTTCATGCTCCTGATAATTTTCACACCGTTTGAAGCTCTTCATATTTTTCACACGTTTTCAGATTCTTCATGTTTTTGATCACCGTTTCATGCTTCTCCTATTTTTCAGACCGTTTCATACTCCTCATATTTTTGACACCTTTTGAAGCTCTTCACATTTATCACACCTTTTCAGGCTCTTCATGTTTTTCAACACCGCTTCATGATCCTCCTATATTTCAGAGCGTTTCATGCTCCTCATATTTTTGACACCTTTTGAAGCTCTTCACATTTTTCACACCTTTTCCGGCTCTTCATGTTTTTCAACTCCGCTTCATGCTCCTCCTATTTTTCAGAGCGTTTCATGCTCCTCATATTTTTGACTCCTTTTGAAGCTCTTCATATTTTTCACACGTTTTCAGGCCCTTCATGTTTTTGAACACCGCTTCATGCTCCTCCTATTTTTCAGACGGTTTCAGGCTGCTCGTATTTTTCAGACCGTTTCATGCTCCTCATATTTTTGACAATTTTATAAACTCTTCATATTTTTCACACTTTTACAGGCTCTTCATGTTTTTGAGCACTGCTTCATGCTCCTCCTATTTTTCAAACCTTTTGAAGCTCTTCATGTTTTTCACACCTTATCAGCCTCTTCATGTTTTTGAACATCTCTTCATGCTCCTCATATTTTTGACAATTTTATAAGCTCTTCATATTTTTCACACTTTTTCAGGCTCTTCATGTTTTTGAACACCGCTTCATGCTCCTCCTATTTTTCAAACCTTTTGAAGCTCTTCATATTTTTCACACTTTTTCAGGCTCTTCATGTTTTGAACACCACTTCATGCTCCTCCTATTTTTCAGACCGTTTCATGCTCCTCAGATATTTCACACCTTTTGAAGCTCTTCATATTTTTCACACCTTTTCAGGCTCTTCACGTTTTTGAACAACACTTCATGCTCCTCCTACTTTTCAGACTGTTTCATGCTCATCTCATTTTTGACACCTTTTCAGGGTCTTCATATTTTTCAAACTTTTGAATATCTTCATATTTTTCACACTTTTTCAGGCTCTTCATGTTTTGAACACTCCTTCATGCTCCTCCTATTTTTCAGACCGTTTCATTCTCCTCAGATATTTCACACCTTTTGAAGCTCTTCATATTTTTCACACCTTTTCAGGCTCTTCACCTTTTTGAACAACACTTCATGCTCCTCCTACTTTTCAGACTGTTTCATGCTCATCTCATTTTTGACACCTTTTCAGGGTCTTCATATTTTTCAAACTTTTGAAGATCTTCATATTTTTCACACTTTTTCAGGCTCTTCATGTTTTGAACACTGCTTCATGCTCCTCCTATTTTTCAGACCGTTTCATTCTCCTCAGATATTTCACACCTTTTGAAGTTCTTCATATTTTTCACACCTTTTCAGGCTCTTCACCTTTTTGAACAACACTTGATGCTCCTTCTACTTTTCAGACTGTTTCATGCTCATCTCATTTTTGACACCTTTTCAGGGTCTTCATATTTTTCAAACTTTTGAAGATCTTCATATTTTTCACACTTTTTCAGGCTCTTCATGTTTTGAACACTGCTTCATGCTCCTCCTATTTTTCAGACCGTTTCATTCTCCTCATGTTTTTCACACCTTTTGAAGCTCTTCATAATTTTCACACCTTTTCATGCTCTTCATGTTTTTGAACACCGTTTCATGCTCGTCCTATTTTTCAGACCATTTCAAGCTCCTCATATTTTTGAAACCTTTTGAAGCTCTTCATATTTTTCACACCTTTTCCGTCTCTTCTTGTTGTTCAACACCGCTTCTTGCTCCTCCTATTTTTCAGACCGTTTCATGCTCCTCATATTGTTGACACCTTTTGAAGCACTTCATATTTTTCACACCTTTTCAGGCTCTTCATATTTTTGAACGCCGCTTCATGTTCCTCCTGTTTTTCACACCTATTGAAGCTCTTCATATTTTTCACACCTTTTCAGGCTGTACATGTTTTTGAAGACCACTTCATGCTCCTCACCTTTCTCAGACCGTTTCATGCTCCTGATAATTTTCACACCGTTTGAAGCTCTTCATATTTTTCACACGTTTTCAGATTCTTCATGTTTTTGATCACCGTTTCATGCTTCTCCTATTTTTCAGACCGTTTCATACTCCTCATATTTTTGACACCTTTTGAAGCTCTTCACATTTATCACACCTTTTCAGGCTCTTCATGTTTTTCAACACCGCTTCATGATCCTCCTATATTTCAGAGCGTTTCATGCTCCTCATATTTTTGACACCTTTTGAAGCTCTTCACATTTTTCACACCTTTTCCGGCTCTTCATGTTTTTCAACTCCGCTTCATGCTCCTCCTATTTTTCAGAGCGTTTCATGCTCCTCATATTTTTGACTCCTTTTGAAGCTCTTCATATTTTTCACACGTTTTCAGGCCCTTCATGTTTTTGAACACCGCTTCATGCTCCTCCTATTTTTCAGACGGTTTCAGGCTGCTCGTATTTTTCAGACCGTTTCATGCTCCTCATATTTTTGACAATTTTATAAACTCTTCATATTTTTCACACTTTTACAGGCTCTTCATGTTTTTGGGCACTGCTTCATGCTCCTCCTATTTTTCAAACCTTTTGAAGCTCTTCATGTTTTTCACACCTTATCAGCCTCTTCATGTTTTTGAACATCTCTTCATGCTCCTCATATTTTTGACAATTTTATAAGCTCTTCATATTTTTCACACTTTTTCAGGCTCTTCATGTTTTTGAACACTGCTTCATGCTCCTCCTATTTTTCAAACCTTTTGAAGCTCTTCATATTTTTCACACTTTTTCAGGCTCTTCATGTTTTGAACACCGCTTCATGCTCCTCCTATTTTTCAGACCGTTTCATGCTCCTCAGATAGTTCACACCTTTTGAAGCTCTTCATATTTTTCACACCTTTTCAGGCTCTTCACGTTTTTGAACAACACTTCATGCTCCTCCTACTTTTCAGACTGTTTCATGCTCATCTCATTTTTGACACCTTTTCAGGGTCTTCATATTTTTCAAACTTTTGAAGATCTTCATATTTTTCACACTTTTTCCTGCTCTTCATGTTTTGAACACTGCTTCATGCTCCTCCTATTTTTCAGACCGTTTCATTCTCCTCATGTTTTTCACACCTTTTGAAGCTCTTCATAATTTTCACACCTTTTCATGCTCTTCATGTTTTTGAACACCGTATCATGCTCGTCCTATTTTTCAGACCATTTCAAGCTCCTCATATTTTTGAAACCTTTTGAAGCTCTTCATATTTTTCACACCTTTTCCGTCTCTTCTTGTTTTTCAACACCGCTTCTTGCTCCTCCTATTTTTCAGACTGTTTCATGCTCCTCATATTGTTGACACCTTTTGAAGCACTTCATATTTTTCACACCTTTTCAGGCTCTTCATATTTTTGAACACCGCTTCATGTTCCTCCTGTTTTTCACACCTTTTGAAGCTCTTCATATTTTTCACACCTTTTCAGGCTGTACATGTTTTTGAAGACCACTTCATGCTCCTCATCTTTTTCAGACCGTTTCATGCTCCTGATATTTTTCACACCGTTTGAAGCTGTTCATATTTTTCACACGTTTTCAGATTCTTCATGATTTTGATCACCGTTTCATGCTCCTCCTATTTTTCAGACCGTTTCATGCTCCTCATATTTTTGACACCTTTTGAAGCTCTTCACATTTATCACACCTTTTCAGGCTCTTCATGTTTTTCAACACCGCTTCATGATCCACCTATATTTCAGAGCGTTTCATGCTCCTCATATTTTTGACACCTTTTGAAGCTCTTCACATTTATCACACCATTTCAGGCTCTTCATGTTTTTCAACACCGCTTCATGCTCCTCCTATTTTTCAGATCGTTTCAGGCTCCGCATATTTTTGACTCCTTTTGAAGCTCTTCATATTTTTCACACGTTTTCAGGCCCTTCATGTTTTTGAACACCGCTTCATGCTCCTCCTATTTTTCAAACCTTTTGAAGCTCTTCATGTTTTTCACACCTTATCAGCCTCTTCATGTTTTTGAACATCTCTTCATGCTCCTCATATTTTTGACAATTTTATAAGCTCTTCATATTTTTCACACTTTTTCAGGCTCTTCATGTTTTTGAACACCGCTTCATGCTCCTCCTATTTTTCAAACCTTTTGAAGCTCTTCATGTTTTTCACACCTTATCAGCCTCTTCATGTTTTTGAACATCTCTTCATGCTCCTCATATTTTTGACAATTTTATAAGCTCTTCATATTTTTCACACTTTTTCAGGCTCTTCATGTTTTTGAGCACCGCTTCATGCTCCTCCTATTTTTCAAACCTTTTGAAGCTCTTCATGTTTTTCACACTTTTTCAGGCTGTTTATAGTTTTAAACACCGCTGCATGATTCTCCTATATTTGAGACCATTTCATGCTCCTCATATTTTTGACATTTTTTGAAGCTCTTCATATTTTTCACAATTTTTCAGGCTCTACATGTTTTGAACAACACTTCATGCTCCTCCTATTTTTCAGACCGTTTCATGCTCCTCAGGTATTTCACACCTTTTGAAGCTCTTCATATTTTTCACACCTTTTCAGGCTCTTCACCTTTTTGAACAACACTTCATGCTCCTCCTACTTTTCAGACTGTTTCATGCTCATCTCATTTTTGACACCTTTTCAGGGTCTTCATATTTTTCAAACTTTTGAAGATCTTCATATTTTTCACACTTTTTCAGGCTCTTCATGTTTTGAACACTGCTTCATGCTCCTCCTATTTTTCAGACCGTTTCATTCTCCTCATGTTTTTCACACCTTTTGAAGCTCTTCATAATTTTCACACCTTTTCAGGCCCTTCATGTTTTTGAACACCGCTTCATGCTCCTCCTATTTGTCAGACGGTTTCAGGCTGCTCGTATTTTTCAGACCGTTTCATGCTCCTCATATTTTTGACAATTTTATAAGCTCTTCATATTTTTCACACTTTTTCAGGCTCTTCATGTTTTTTAGCACCGCTTCATGCTCCTCCTATTTTTCAAACCTTTTGAAGCTCTTCATGTTTTTCACACCTTATCAGCCTCTTCATGTTTTTGAACATCTCTTCATGCTCCTCATATTTTTGACAATTTTATAAGCTCTTCATATTTTTCACACGTTTTCAGGCTCTTCATGTTTTTGATCACCGTTTCATGCTCCTGCTATTTTTCAGACCGTTTCATGCTCCTCATATTTTTGACAATTTTATAAGCTCTTCATATTTTTCACACTTTTTTAGGCTCTTAATGTTTTTTAACACCGCTTCATGCTCCTCCTATTTTTCAAACTTTTTGAAGCTCTTCATGTTTTTCACACCTTATCAGCCTCTTCATGTTTTTGAACACCTCTTCATGCTACTCCTATTTTTCAGACCTTTTCATGTTCCTCCTGTTTTTCACACCTTTTGAAGCTCTTCATATTTTTCACACCTTTTCAGGCTGTACATGTTTTTGAAGACCACTTCATGCTCCTCATCTTTTTCAGACCGTTTCATGCTCCTGATATTTTTCACACCGTTTGAAGCTCTTCATATTTTTCACATGTTTTCAGATTCTTCATGATTTTGATCACCGTTTCATGCTCCTCCTATTTTTCAGACCGTTTCATGCTCCTCATATTTTTGACACCTTTTGAAGCTCTTCACATTTATCACACCTTTTCAGGCTCTTCATGTTTTTCAACACCACTTCATGATCCACCTATATTTCAGAGCGTTTCATGCTCCTCTTATTTTTCACACCTTTTCCGGCTCTTCATGTTTTTCAACACCGCTTCATGCTCCTCCTATTTTTCAGATCGTTTCAGGCTCCGCATATTTTTGACTCCTTTTGAAGCTCTTCATGTTTTTCACACCTTTTCAGGCTCTTCATGTGTTTGAACACAGCTTCATGCTCCTTCTGTTTTTCAGACCGTTTCAAGCTCCTCATATTTTTGACACCTTTGAAGCTCTTCATATTTTTCACACCTTTTCAAGCTCTTCATGTTTTTCAACACCGCCTCATGCTCCTCCTATTTTTCAGAACGTTACATGCTCCTCATGTATTTCACACCTTTTGAAGCTCTTCATATTTTTCACACCTTTTTAGGCTCTCCATGTTTCTGAACAGCACTTCATGCTCCTATTTTTGAGACCGTTTCATGCTCATCTCATTTTTGACACCTTCTGAAACTCTTCATTTTTTTCACACCTTTGGAGCTCTTCATATTCTTCACACGTTTTCAGGCTCTTCATGTATTTCAACAATGCTTCTTACTCCTCCTATTTTTCAGATCGTTTCATGTTCCTTATAGTTTTCACAGCTTTTGAAGCTCTTCATATTCTTCACACCTTTTCAAGCTCTTCATATTTTTCAAACCTTTTGAAGCTCTTCATATTTTTAACACGTTTTCAGGCTCTTCAAGTTTTTGAACACCGCTTCATGCTCCTCCTATTTTTCAGACCTTTTCATACTCCTCATGTATTTCACACCTTTTGAAGCTCTTCATATTTTTCACACCTTTTCAGGCTCTTCATGTTTTTGAACACCGCTTCATGCTCCTCCTTTTTTTCAGACCGTTTCATGCTCTTAATATTTTTGAAACCTTTTGAAGCTCCTCATATTTTTCAGACTTTTTCAGGCTCTTCATGTTGTTGAACACTGCTTCTTGCTCCTCCTATTTTTCAGACCGTTTCATGCTCCTCTTGTATTTCACACCTTTTGAAGCTCTTCATATTTTGCACACCTTTTCAGGCTCTTCATGTTTTTGAACACCGCTTCATGCTCCTCCTATTTTTCAAACCGTTTCATGCTCCTCATGTATTTCACACCTTTTGAAGCTCTTCATATTTTTCACACCTTTTCTGGCTCTTCATGTTTTTGAACACCGCTTCATGCTCCTCCTATTTTTCAGACCGTTTCATGCTCCTCATAATTTTCACACCTTTTAAAGCTCTTCTTATTTTTCACACCTTATCATGTTCTTCATGTTTATGAACACCGCTTCATCTTTCTCCTATTTTTAAGACCGTTTCATGCTCCTCATATTTTTGACACCTTTTGAAGCTCTTCATATTTTGCACACCTTTTCAGGCTCTTCATGTTTTTCACAAGCACTTCACGCTCCTCCTATTTTTCAGAACGTATCATGCTCCTCATATTTTTGACACCTTTTGAAGCTCTTCATATTTTTCACACCTTTTGAAGCTCTTCTTATATTTCACAACTTTTCAGGCTCTTCATGTTTTTGAACAAAACTTCATGCTTCTCCTATTTGTCAGACCGTTTAATCCTCCTCATGTATTTCACACCTTTTGAAGCTCTTCATATTTTTCACACCTTTTCAGGCTTTTCATGTTTTTGAACAGCGCTTCATGCTCCTCCTAATTTTCAGAAGGTTTCATGCTCATCTCACATTTGACACCTTTTGAAGCTCTTCATGTTTTTCACACCTTTTCAGGCTCTTCATGTTTTTCAACACCGCTTCATGCTCCTCCTATTTTTCAGACCGTTTCATGATGCTCATATTTTTGACACCTTTTGAGGCTCTTCATATTTTTCACACCTTTTCAGGCTCTTCATGTTTTTGAACACTGTTTCAAGCTCCTCCTCATTTTCACACCGTTTCATGCCCCTCATAATTTTGATCCCTTTTGAAGCTTTTCATATTTTTCACACCTTTTCAGGCTCTTCATGTTTTTGAACACCGTTACATGCTCCTTCTATTTTTCATACCATTTCATGCTCGTCATTTTTTTGACACCTTTTGAAGCTCTTCATATTTTTCACACATTTGGAAGCACTTCATATTTTTCACAACTTTTCAGGCTCTTCACTTTTATCAACACCACTTCATGCTCCTCCTATTTTCCAGACCTTTTCATGCTCCTCATATTTTTGACACCTTTTGAAGCTCTTCATATTTTTCACACCTTTTCAGGCTCTTCATGTTTTTCAACACCACTTCATGCTCCTCCTATTTTTCAGACCGTTTCATGCTCCTCATATTTTTGACACATTTTGAAGCTCTTCATATTTTTCACACCTTTTCAGGCTCTTCATGTTTTTGAACACCTCTTCATGCTCCTTCTATTTTCAAACCGTTTCATGCTCCTCATTTCTTTGAGACATTTTGAAGCTCTTCATATTTTTCACACCTTTTGTGGATCTTCATGTTTTTGAACACAGTTTATGCTCCTCATATTTTTCACACATTTTCATGCTCTTCATATTTTTCACACCTTTTCAGGCTCTTCAGGTTTTTGAACACCGTTTCATGCTCCTCCTATTTTTCAGACCGTTTCCTGCTCCTCATATATTTGACATCTTTTGAAGCTCTTCTTATTTTTCACACTTTTTCATGCTTTTCATGTTTTTCAACACCGTTTCATGCTCCTCCTATTTTCAGACCGTTTCATGCTCCTCATATATTTGACACCTTTTAAAGCTCTTCATATATTTCACACCTTTTCAGGCTCTTCAAGTTTTTGAACACCGTTTCATGCTCCTCATATTTTTCAGACCGTTTCATGCTCCTCATATACTTGACATCTTTTGAAGGTCTTCTTATTTTTCACACCTTTTCACGCTTTTCATGTTTTTCAACACCATTTCATGCTCCTCCTATTTTTAAGATCGTTTCCTGCTCCTCATATTTTTCACACCTTTTGAAGCTTTTCATATTTTTCACAGCTTTTCAGGTTCTTCATGTTTTTCAACACCGCTTAATGCTCCTCCTATTTTTCAGACCGTTTCATGCTCCTCATATTTTTGACACATTTTGAAGCTTTTCATATTTTTCACACCTTTTCAGGTTCTTCATGTTTTTCAACACCTCTTCATGCTCCTTCTATTTTCAGACCGTTTCATGCTCCTCATTTCTTTGAGACATTTTGACGCTCTTCATATTTTTCACACCTTTTGTAGATCTTCATGTTTTTGAACACAGTTTATGCTCCTCATATTTTTCACACATTTTCATGCTCTTCATATTTTTCACACCTTTTCAGGCTCTTCAGGTTTTTGAACACCGTTTCATGCTCCTCCTATTTTTCAGACCGTTTCCTGCTCCTCATATATTTGACATCTTTTGAAGCTCTTCTTATTTTTCACACCTTTTCATGCTTTTCATGTTTTTCAACACCGTTTCATGCTCCTCCTATTTTCCGACCGTTTCATGCTCCTCACATATTTGACACCTTTTAAAGCTCTTCTTATTTTTCACACCTTTTCATGCTTTTCATGTTTTTCAACACCATTTCATGCTTCTCCTATTTTTCAGACCGTTTCCTGCTCCTCATATATTTGACATCTTTTGAAGCTCTTCTTATTTTTCACACCTTTTCATGCTTTTCAAGTTTTTCAACACCGTTTCATGCTCCTCCTATTTTCAGACCGTTTCATGCTCCTCATATATTTGACACCTTTTAAAGCTCTTCATGTATTTCACACCTTTTCAGGCTCTTCATGTTTTTGAACACCGTTTCATGCTCCTTATATTTTTCAGACCGTTTCGTGCTCCTCATATATTTGACATCTTTTGAAGGTCTTCTTATTTTTCACACCTTTTCACGATCTTCATGTTTTTCAACACCGTTTCATGCTCCTCCTATTTTTCAGACCGTTTCGTGCTCCTCATATGTTTGACACCTTGTGAAGCTCTTCATATTCTTCACACCTTTTCAGTCTCTTCATGTTTTTCAACACCGCCTCATGCTCCTCCTTTTTTCAGAACGTTTCATGCTGTTAATATTTTTGTCACCTTTTGAAGCTCTTCATATTTTTCACACATTTTCAATCTCTTCATGTTTTTCAACACAGTTTCATGCTCCTCATTTTTTTTCAGTCTGTTTCATGCTCCTCATATTTTTGACACCTTTTGAAGCTCTTCATATTATTCACACCATTTCAGGTTCTTCACGTTTTTAAACAACGCTTCATGCTCCTCCTATTTTTCAAAACGTTTCATGCTCCTCATATTTTTGACAACTTTTGAAGCTCTTCATATTTTTCACACCTTTCATTCTCTTCATGTTTTTCCACAGAGCTTCATGCTCCTCCTCTTTTACAGACCGTTTCATCCTCCTCATATTTTTGACACCTTTTGAAGCTCTTCATATTTTTCACACCTTTTCATTCTCTTCATGTTTTTCAGCACAGCTTCATGCTCGTACTATTTTTGAGACCGTTTCATGCTCCTCATATTTTTGACACCTTCTGAAGCTCATCATATTTTTCACAGGTTTTCATGCTCTTCATCTTTTTCAAAACCGTTTCATTCTCATACTATTTTTCAGACAGTTTCATGCTCCTATATATTTCACACCTTTTGAAACTCTTCATATTTTTCACACGTTTTCAGGCTCTTCATGGTTTTCAACACCGCTGCATGCTCCTCCTATTTTTCAGACCGTTTCATGCTCTTAATATTTTTGACATCTTTTGAAGCTCTTCATATATTTCACACCTTTTCAGGCTCTTCATGTTTTTCAACACTGTTTCATGCTCCTCCTATTTTTCAGACCGTTTCATGCTTCTCTTATTTTTGACAACTTTTGAAGCGCTTCATATTTTTCACACCTTTTCAGGGTCTTCTTCTTTTGCAACACCACTTCATGCTCCTCTTATTTTTTAGACCGTTTCATGCTCCTCATATTTTTGACACCTTTTGAAGCTCTTCATATTTTACACACCTTTCCTGGTTCTTCTTGTTTTTGAACACTGTGTCATGCTCCTCCTGTTTTTCAGACCGTTTCATGCTGCTCATATTTTGACACCTTTTGAAGCTCTCCATATTTTTCACACCTTTTCAGGCTCTTCATGTTTTTGAAAACCACTTCATTCTCCTCCTATTTTTCAGATCGTTTCATGCTCCTCATATTTTTGACACCTTTTGAAGCTCTTCATATATTTCACACCTTTTCAGGCTCTTCATGTTCTTTAACACCGATTCATGCTCCTCCTACTTTTCAGACCGTTTCATGCTCCTCATATTTGGACACCTTTTGAAGCTCTTCATGTTTTTCAACACCGTTTCATGCTCCTCCTATTTTTAAGACCGTTTCCTGCTCCTCATATTTTTCACACCTTTTGAAGCTTTTCATATTTTTCACAGCTTTTCAGGTTCTTCATGTTTTTCAACACCGCTTAATGCTCCTCCTATTTTTCAGACCGATTCATGCTCCTCATATTTTTGACACCTTTTGAAGCTCGTCATATTTTTCACACCTTTTCAGGCTCTTCATGTTTTTCACAATGTTTCATGCTCCTCCTATTTTTCAGACCGTTTCATGCTCCTGATATTTTTGACACCTTTTGAAGCTCTTCATATTTTTCACACCTTTTGAAGCTCTTCTTATATTTCACAACTTTTCAGGCTCTTCATGTTTTTGAACAAAACTTCATGCTTCTCCTATTTGTCAGACCGTTTAATCCTCCTCATGTATTTCACACCTTTTGAAGCTCTTCATATTTTTCACACCTTTTCAGGCTTTTCATGTTTTTGAACAGCGCTTCATGCTCCTCCTAATTTTCAGAAGGTTTCATGCTCATCTCACATTTGACACCTTTTGAAGCTCTTCATGTTTTTCACACCTTTTCAGGCTCTTCATGTTTTTCAACACCGCTTCATGCTCCTCCTATTTTTCAGACCGTTTCATGATGCTCATATTTTTGACACCTTTTGAGGCTCTTCATATTTTTCACACCTTTTCAGGCTCTTCATGTTTTTGAACACTGTTTCAAGCTCCTCCTCATTTTCACACCGTTTCATGCCCCTCATAATTTTGATCCCTTTTGAAGCTTTTCATATTTTTCACACCTTTTCAGGCTCTTCATGTTTTTGAACACCGTTACATGCTCCTTCTATTTTTCATACCATTTCATGCTCGTCATTTTTTTGACACCTTTTGAAGCTCTTCATATTTTTCACACATTTGGAAGCACTTCATATTTTTCACAACTTTTCAGGCTCTTCACTTTTATCAACACCACTTCATGCTCCTCCTATTTTCCAGACCTTTTCATGCTCCTCATATTTTTGACACCTTTTGAAGCTCTTCATATTTTTCACACCTTTTCAGGCTCTTCATGTTTTTCAACACCACTTCATGCTCCTCCTATTTTTCAGACCGTTTCATGCTCCTCATATTTTTGACACATTTTGAAGCTCTTCATATTTTTCACACCTTTTCAGGCTCTTCATGTTTTTGAACACCTCTTCATGCTCCTTCTATTTTCAAACCGTTTCATGCTCCTCATTTCTTTGAGACATTTTGAAGCTCTTCATATTTTTCACACCTTTTGTGGATCTTCATGTTTTTGAACACAGTTTATGCTCCTCATATTTTTCACACATTTTCATGCTCTTCATATTTTTCACACCTTTTCAGGCTCTTCAGGTTTTTGAACACCGTTTCATGCTCCTCCTATTTTTCAGACCGTTTCCTGCTCCTCATATATTTGACATCTTTTGAAGCTCTTCTTATTTTTCACACTTTTTCATGCTTTTCATGTTTTTCAACACCGTTTCATGCTCCTCCTATTTTCAGACCGTTTCATGCTCCTCATATATTTGACACCTTTTAAAGCTCTTCATATATTTCACACCTTTTCAGGCTCTTCAAGTTTTTGAACACCGTTTCATGCTCCTCATATTTTTCAGACCGTTTCATGCTCCTCATATACTTGACATCTTTTGAAGGTCTTCTTATTTTTCACACCTTTTCACGCTTTTCATGTTTTTCAACACCATTTCATGCTCCTCCTATTTTTAAGATCGTTTCCTGCTCCTCATATTTTTCACACCTTTTGAAGCTTTTCATATTTTTCACAGCTTTTCAGGTTCTTCATGTTTTTCAACACCGCTTAATGCTCCTCCTATTTTTCAGACCGTTTCATGCTCCTCATATTTTTGACACATTTTGAAGCTTTTCATATTTTTCACACCTTTTCAGGTTCTTCATGTTTTTCAACACCTCTTCATGCTCCTTCTATTTTCAGACCGTTTCATGCTCCTCATTTCTTTGAGACATTTTGACGCTCTTCATATTTTTCACACCTTTTGTAGATCTTCATGTTTTTGAACACAGTTTATGCTCCTCATATTTTTCACACATTTTCATGCTCTTCATATTTTTCACACCTTTTCAGGCTCTTCAGGTTTTTGAACACCGTTTCATGCTCCTCCTATTTTTCAGACCGTTTCCTGCTCCTCATATATTTGACATCTTTTGAAGCTCTTCTTATTTTTCACACCTTTTCATGCTTTTCATGTTTTTCAACACCGTTTCATGCTCCTCCTATTTTCCGACCGTTTCATGCTCCTCACATATTTGACACCTTTTAAAGCTCTTCTTATTTTTCACACCTTTTCATGCTTTTCATGTTTTTCAACACCATTTCATGCTTCTCCTATTTTTCAGACCGTTTCCTGCTCCTCATATATTTGACATCTTTTGAAGCTCTTCTTATTTTTCACACCTTTTCATGCTTTTCAAGTTTTTCAACACCGTTTCATGCTCCTCCTATTTTCAGACCGTTTCATGCTCCTCATATATTTGACACCTTTTAAAGCTCTTCATGTATTTCACACCTTTTCAGGCTCTTCATGTTTTTGAACACCGTTTCATGCTCCTTATATTTTTCAGACCGTTTCGTGCTCCTCATATATTTGACATCTTTTGAAGGTCTTCTTATTTTTCACACCTTTTCACGATCTTCATGTTTTTCAACACCGTTTCATGCTCCTCCTATTTTTCAGACCGTTTCGTGCTCCTCATATGTTTGACACCTTGTGAAGCTCTTCATATTCTTCACACCTTTTCAGTCTCTTCATGTTTTTCAACACCGCCTCATGCTCCTCCTTTTTTCAGAACGTTTCATGCTGTTAATATTTTTGTCACCTTTTGAAGCTCTTCATATTTTTCACACATTTTCAATCTCTTCATGTTTTTCAACACAGTTTCATGCTCCTCATTTTTTTTCAGTCTGTTTCATGCTCCTCATATTTTTGACACCTTTTGAAGCTCTTCATATTATTCACACCATTTCAGGTTCTTCACGTTTTTAAACAACGCTTCATGCTCCTCCTATTTTTCAAAACGTTTCATGCTCCTCATATTTTTGACAACTTTTGAAGCTCTTCATATTTTTCACACCTTTCATTCTCTTCATGTTTTTCCACAGAGCTTCATGCTCCTCCTCTTTTACAGACCGTTTCATCCTCCTCATATTTTTGACACCTTTTGAAGCTCTTCATATTTTTCACACCTTTTCATTCTCTTCATGTTTTTCAGCACAGCTTCATGCTCGTACTATTTTTGAGACCGTTTCATGCTCCTCATATTTTTGACACCTTCTGAAGCTCATCATATTTTTCACAGGTTTTCATGCTCTTCATCTTTTTCAAAACCGTTTCATTCTCATACTATTTTTCAGACAGTTTCATGCTCCTATATATTTCACACCTTTTGAAACTCTTCATATTTTTCACACGTTTTCAGGCTCTTCATGGTTTTCAACACCGCTGCATGCTCCTCCTATTTTTCAGACCGTTTCATGCTCTTAATATTTTTGACATCTTTTGAAGCTCTTCATATATTTCACACCTTTTCAGGCTCTTCATGTTTTTCAACACTGTTTCATGCTCCTCCTATTTTTCAGACCGTTTCATGCTTCTCTTATTTTTGACAACTTTTGAAGCGCTTCATATTTTTCACACCTTTTCAGGGTCTTCTTCTTTTGCAACACCACTTCATGCTCCTCTTATTTTTTAGACCGTTTCATGCTCCTCATATTTTTGACACCTTTTGAAGCTCTTCATATTTTACACACCTTTCCTGGTTCTTCTTGTTTTTGAACACTGTGTCATGCTCCTCCTGTTTTTCAGACCGTTTCATGCTGCTCATATTTTGACACCTTTTGAAGCTCTCCATATTTTTCACACCTTTTCAGGCTCTTCATGTTTTTGAAAACCACTTCATTCTCCTCCTATTTTTCAGATCGTTTCATGCTCCTCATATTTTTGACACCTTTTGAAGCTCTTCATATTTTTCACACCTTTTCAGGCTCTTCATGTTTTTGAAAACCACTTCATTCTCCTCCTATTTTTCAGATCGTTTCATGCTCCTCATATTTTTGACAC
This sequence comes from Dama dama, assembly GCF_033118175.1. Lineage (NCBI taxonomy): Eukaryota > Metazoa > Chordata > Mammalia > Artiodactyla > Cervidae > Dama > Dama dama. The sequence continues at coordinate 1,958,406 of NW_026870971.1, forward strand.
CTTTTGAAGCTCGTCATATTTTTCACACCTTTTCAGGCTCTTCATGTTTTTCACAATGTTTCATGCTCCTCCTATTTTTCAGACCGTTTCATGCTCCTGATATTTTTGACACCTTTTGAAGCTCTTCATATTTTTCACACCTTTTCAGGCTCTTCAAGTTTTTGAACACCGTTTCTTGCTGCTACTATTTTTCAGCCCTTTCATTCTCCAAATATTTTTGACAACTTTTGAAGCCTTTCATATTTTTCACACCTTTTCAGGCTCTTCATGTTTTTCACAATGTTTCATGCTCCTCTTATTTTTCAGACCGTTTCATGCTCCTCATCTTTTTGACACCTTTTGAAGCTCTTCCTATTATTCACACCTTTCCAGACTCTTCATGTTTTTGAACACCGCTTCATGCTCCTCCTATTTTTCAGACCGTTTCATGTTCCTCATATTTTTGACACCTTTTGAAGCTCTTCATATTTTTCAGACGTTTTCAGGCTCTTCATGTTTTTGAACACCTCTTCATGCTCCTCCTATTTTACAGACCTTTGTATGCTCTTCATATTTTTGACAACTTTTGAATCTCTTCATATTTTTCACACCTTTTCTGTCTCTGCATATTTTGAACACCGCTTCATGCTCCTCCTATTTTTCAGACCGTTCCATGATCCTCATATTTTTGACACCTTTTGAAGCTTTTCATATTTTTCACACCTTTACAGGCTCTTCATGGTTTTAACACTGCTTCATGCTCCTCCTATTTTTCAGACCGTTTCATTCTCCTCAGGTATTTCACACCTTTTGAAGCTCTTCATATTTTTCACACCTTTTGAAGCTCTTCATATATTTCACACCTTTTGAAGCTCTTCATGTTTTTCAACACCTCTTCATGCTCCTCCTATTTTTCAGACCGTTCATGCTCCTCATATTTTGAAACAATTTGAAGCTCCTCCTATTTTCCACACGTTTTCAGGCTCTTCATGTTTTTCAACACCGTTTCATGTTCCTCCTATTTTTCCTACCGTTTCATGCTCCTCCTATTTTTCAGACCGTTTCATGCTCCTCATATTTTTGACAATTTTGGAAGCTCTTCATATTTTTCACACCTTTTCAGGCTCTTCATATTTTTGAACACCGCTATATGCTCCTACTAAATTTCAGACTGTTTCATGTTCCTCATATTTTTCACACCTTTTGAAGCTCTTCATATTTTTCACACCTTTTCAGGCTCTTCATGTTTTTCAACACCACTTCATATTCCTCCTATTATTCAGACCGTTTCATGCTCATCTCATTTTTGACACCTTTTGAAGCTATTGGTATTTTTCAAACCTTTTGAAGCTCTTCATATTTTTCACACCTTTTCAGGATCTTCATGTTTTTAAACACCGCTTCATGCTCCTCCCATTTTTCAGAACTTTTCATGCTCCTCATGTATTTCACACCATTTGAAGCACTTCATATTTTTCACACCTTTTCAGTCTCTTCATGTTTTTCAACACCCCTTCATGCTTCTCCTATTTTTCAGACCGTGTCATGCTCCTCATATTTTTGACACCTTTTGAAGCTCTTCATATTTTTCAAACCTTTTCAGGTTCTTCAAGTTTTTCAACACCGTTTCATGCTCCTCGTATTTTTCAGACCGTTTCATGCTCCTCAAATTTTTGACACCTTTTGAAGCTCTTCCTATTTTCCACACCTTTTCAGCCTCTTGATGTTTTAGAACACCGCTTCATGCTCCTTCTATTTTTCATAACGTTTCATGCTCCTCTCATTTTTCACACCTTTTGAAGGTCTTCATATTTTTCACACCTTTTGAAGCTCTTCATATTTTTCACACCTTTTCAGGCTCTTCATGTTTTGGTGCACACCTTCATGCTCCTCCCATTTTTCAGACCTGTTCATGCTACTCATATTTTTCAAATCTTTTGAAGCTCTTCATATTTTTCACACCTTTTCAGGCTCTTCATGTTTTCAACACCGCTTCATGCTCCTCCTATTTTCAGACCGTTTCATGCTCCTCATATTTTTGACATCTTTTGAAGCTGTTCATATTTTTCACTCCTTTTCAGGCACTTCATGTTTTTGAACACCGTTTCATGCTCCTCCTATTTTTCAGAACGTTTCATGCTCTTCATATTTTAGACACCTTTTGAGGCTCTTCATATTTCTCATACCTTTTCAGGCTCTCCATATTTTTGAACACCGCTTCTTGCTCCTCCTAATTTTGAGACGGTTTCATGCTCCTCATATTTATGACACATTTTGAAGCTCTTCATATTATTCACTCCTTTTCAGGCTCTTCATGGTTTTGAACACCGCTTTATGCTCCTCCTATTTTTCAGACCGTTTCATGCTCTTCATATATTTCACACCTTTTGAAGCTCTTCATATTTTTCACACCTTTTCAGGCTCTTCATGTTTTTCCACACCGATTCATGCTCCTTCTATTTTTCAAAACGTTTCATGTTCCTCATATTTTTGACACCTTTTGAAGCTCTTCCTTTTTTTCACACCTTTTCATGCTCTTCATGTTTCTAACACCGTTTCATGCTTCTCCTATTTTTCAGACCGTTTAATGCTCCTCATATTTTTCACACCTTTTGAATCTCTTTATATTTGTCACACCTTTTCAGGCTCTTCATGTTTTTCAACACCGCTTCATGCTCCTCCTATTTTTCAGATCGTTTCTTGCTCCTCCTATATTTCAAACTGTTTCACGCACCTCTTATTATTGACACCTTTTGAAGCTCTTCATATTTTTCACACCTTTTCAGGCTCTTCATGTTTTTCAACACCACTTCATGCTCCTCCTATTTTTGAGACCGGTTCATGCTCCTCATATTTTTCACACATTTAGAAACTCTTCATATTTTTCCCACCTTCCCAGGCTCTTCATGTATTTGAGCACAGCTTCATGCTCCTCCTATTTTTCAGACCGTTTCATGCTCCTCATATTTTTGACAGCTTTTGAAGCTCTTCATATTTTTCACACCATTGCAGGCTCTTAATGTTTTTGAACACCGTTTCATGCTCCTCCTATATTTCAGACCGTTTCATGCTCCTCATATTTTTGACACATTTTGAAGCTCTTCATATTTTTCACACCTTTTGAAGCTCTCCATATTTTTCACAACTTTTGAAGCTCTTCATATTTTTCACAACATTTCAGGCTCTTCATATTTTTGAACACCGTTTCATGCTCCTCCTATATTTCAGACCATTTCATGCTCCTCATATTTTTGACACCTTTTGAAGCTCTTCATATTTTTCACATCTTTTCAGGCTCTTCATGTTTTTCAACACCGCTTCATGCTCCTCCTATTTTTCAGACCGTTTCATGCTCCTCTCATTTTTGACACATTTTGAAGCTCTTCAAATATTTCACACATTTTCAGGCTCTTCATGATTTTCAACACCCTTCATGCTCCTCCTATTTTTCAGACCGTTTCATTCTCATCTCATTTTTGACACCTTTTGAAGCTCTTCATACTTTTCACAACTTTTGAAGCTTTTCATATTTTTCACACATTTTCAGGCTCTTCAGGTTTTTCAACACCGCTTCTAGCTCCTCCTAATTTTCAGACCGTTTCATGCTCCTCATATTTTTGACACCTTTTGAAGTTCTTCATATTTTTCACACCTTTTCAAAATCTCATGTTTTTGAACACAGCTTCATGCTCGTCCTGTTTTTAAGGTTGTTTCATGCTCCTCATTATTGCACACCTTTTGAAGCTCTTCATATTTTTCACACCTTTTCAGTCTCTTCATGTTTTTGAACACCGCTTCATGCTCCTCCTATTTTTGACACCTTTTGAAGCTCTTCATATTTTTCACACCTTTTCAAAATCTCATGTTTTTGAACACAGCTTCATGCTCGTCCTGTTTTTAAGGTTGTTTCATGCTCCTCATTATTGCACACCTTTTGAAGCTCTTCATATATTTCACACCTTTTCAGGCTCTTCATGTTTTTGAACACCGCTTCATGCTCCTCCTATTTTTCAGACTGCTTCATGCTTCTCATATTTTTGACACCTTTTTAAGCTCTTCATATTTTTGACACCTTTTGAAGTTCTTCATATTTCTCACACGTTTTCAGGCTCTTCAGGTTTTTCAACACCGCTTCTAGCTCCTCCTAATTTTCAGACCGTTTCATGCTCCTCATATTTTCACACCTTTTGAAGTTCTTCATATTTTTCACACCTTTTCAAAATCTCATGTTTTTGAACACCGCTTCATGCTCCTCCTATTTTTCAGACTGCTTCATGCTTCTCATATTTTTGACACCTTTTTAAGCTCTTCATATTTTTGACACCTTTTGTAGTTCTTCATATTTCTCACACGTTTTCAGGCTCTTCAGGTTTTTCAACACCGCTTCTAGCTCCTCCTAATTTTCAGACCGTTTCATGCTCCTCATATTTTCACACCTTTTGAAGTTCTTCATATTTTTCACACCTTTTCAAAATCTCATGTTTTTGAACACAGCTTCATGCTCGTCCTGTTTTTAAGGTTGTTTCATGCTCCTCATTATTGCACACCTTTTGAAGCTCTTCATATATTTCACACATTTTCAGGCTCTTCATTTTTTGGAAGACCACTTCATGCTCCTCCTATTTTTCAGACCGTTTCATGCTCATCTCATTTTTGACACCTTTTGAAGCTCTTCATATTTTTCACACCTTTTCAGGCTCTTCATGTTTTTCAAACCGCTTCATGCTCGTCCTATTTTCCAGACCATTTCATGCTCCTCATATTTTTGAAACCTTTTGAATCTCTTCATATATTTCACGTCTTTTGAGGCTCTTCATGTTTTTCAACACGACTTCGTGCTCCTCCTATTTTTCAGATTGCTTCATGCTCATCTCATTTTTGACACCTTTTGAAGCTGTTCATATTTTTCACACCTTTTGAAGCTCTTCATATTTTTCACAAGTTTTCAGGCTCTTCATGTTTTTGAACACCGCTTCATGCTCCTCCTATTTTTCAGACCGTTTCAGCCTCCTAATATTTTTGACACCATTTGAAGCTCTTCATATTTTGGACACCTTTTCAGGCTCTTCATGTTTTTGAACACCGCTTCATGCTCCTCCTATTTTTCAGACCGTTTCAGCCTCCTAATATTTTTGACACCATTTGAAGCTCTTCATATTTTGGACACCTTTTCAGGCTCTTCATGTTTTTGAACACCGCTTCATGCTCCTCCTATTTTTCAGACCGTTTCATGCTCCTCATGTATTTCACACTTTTTGAAGCTCTTCATATTTTTCACACCTTTTCAGCGTCTCATGTTTTTAAACACCGCTTCATGCTCCTCCTATTTCTCAGACCGTTTCAGCCTCCTAATATTTTTGACACCATTTGAAGCTCTTCATATTTTGGACACCTTTTCAGGCTCTTCATGTTTTTCAACACCACTTCATGCTTCTCCTATTTTTCAGACCGTTTCATGCTCCTCATATTTTTGACACCTTTTGAACTCTTCATATTTTTCACACCTTTTCAAGCTCTTCATATTATTGAACACAGTTTCATGCTCCTCGTATTTTTCAGACCTTTTCATGCTCCTCCTATTTTTGACACCTTTAGAAGCACTTCATATTTTTCACACCTTTTCAGGCTCTTCTTTTTTTTGAACACAACTTCATGCTCCTTATATTTTTCAGACCGTTTCATGCTCCTCATATATTTGACACCATTTGAAGCTCTTAATATTTTTCACACCTTTTCAGGCTCGTCATGTTGTTGAACACCACTTCATGCTCCTAATATCTTTAAAACCGTTTCATGCTCATCTCATTCTTGACACCTTTTGAAGCTCTTCATATTTTTCACACGTTTTCAGGCTCTTCATGTTTTTTTTTATATTTTTTTTGTTTATTGTTATATTTTTTCATGTTTTTGAACACCGCTTCATGCTCCTCCTATTTTTCAGACCATTTCATGCTCCTCATATTTTTCACACCTTTTGAAGCTCTTCATATTTTTCACACATTTTCAGGCTCTTCATGTTTTTCAACACCACTTAATGCTCCTCCTATTTTTCAGACCGTTTCATGCTCCTCATATTTTTGACACCTTTTGAAGCTCTTCGTATATTTCACACCTTTTCCTGCTCTTCATGTTTATCAATACCAATTCATGCTCCTCCTATTTTTCAGACCGTTTCATGCTAATCTCATTTTTGACACCTATTGAAGCTCTTCATATTTTTCCAACCTTTTAAAGTTCTTCATATTTTTCGCACCATTTCAGGCTCTTCATGTATTTCAACACCGCTTCATGCTCCTCCTCTTTTTCAGACAATTTTTGCTCCTCATAATTTTGACACCATTTGAAGCTCTTCATATTTCTCACAACTTTTCTGGTTCTTCATGTATTTCAACACCGCTTCATGCTCCTCCTATTCTTCAGACCGTATCATGCTCATCTAATTTTTGAGACCTTTTGAAGCTCTTCATATTTCTCCACATATTTTGAAGCTCTTCGTACTTTTCACGCATTTTCAGGCTCTTCATATTTTGCAACACCCCTTCTTGCTCCTCCTATTTTTCAGACCGTTTCATGCTCCTCATATTTTTGAACACCTTTTGAAGCTCTTCATATTTTCCACACCTATTCAGGCTCTTCATGTTTTTGAACACCGTTTCATGCTCCTCCTTTTCTGCAGACCGTTTCATGCTCCTCATATTTTTGACACCTTTTGAAGCTCTTCATATTTTCCACACCTATTCAGGCTCTTCATGTTTTTGAACACCGTTTCATGCTCCTCCTTTTCTGCAGACCGTTTCATGCTCCTCATATTTTTGAACACCTTTTGAAGCTCTTCATATTTTCCACACCTATTCAGGCTCTTCATGTTTTTGAACACCGTTTCATGCTCCTCCTTTTCTGCAGACCGTTTCATGCTCCTCATATTTTTGACACCTTTTGAAGCTCTTCATATTTCTCACACCTTTTCAGGCTCTTCATGTTTTTGAACACCGTTTCATGCTCCTCCTTTTCTGCAGACCGTTTCATGCTCCTCATATTTTTCACATCTTTCGAAGCTCTTCATATTTTTCACACGTTTTCAGGCTCTTCATGTTTTTCAACACCCTTTCTTGCTTCTCCTATTTTTAAGACCATTTCATGCTCCTCATATATTTGACAGGTTTTGAAGCTCTACATATTTTTCACACCTTTTCAGCCTTTTCATTTATTTCAATATCACTTCATGCTCCTCCTATTTTTCAGACCGTTTCATGCTCATCTCATTTTGACACCTTTTGAAGCTCTTCATATTTTTCACACCTTTTCAGGCTCTTCATGTTTTTGAACACCGCTTCATGCTCCTCCTGTTTTTCAGACCGTCTCATGCTCCTCATATTTTTGACACCTTTTGAAGCTCTTCATATTTTTCACAACTTTACAGGCTCTTCATGTTTTTCAACACTGCTTCATGCACCTCCTATTTTTCAGACCGTTTCATGCTCCTCATATTTTTGACACCTTTTGAAGCTCTTCATATTTTTCACTCCTTTTCAGGCTCTTCATGTTTTTGAACAACGCTTCATGCTCCTCCTATTTTTTAGACCGTTTCATGCTCCTCATATTTTTGACACCTTTTGAAGCTCTTCATATTTTTCACACCTTTTCAGGCTCTTCATGTTTTTGAACACCGCTTCATGCTCCTCCTCTTTTTTAGACCGTTTCATGCTCCTCATATTTTTGACACCTTTTGATGCTCTTCATATTTTTCACACCTTTTCAGGCTCTTCATGTTTTTGAACACGGCTTCATGCTCCTCCTATTTTTCAGACCGTATCCTGCTCCTCATATTTTTCACACCTATTGAAGCTCTTCATATTTTTCACACCTTTTCAGGCTCTTCATATTTTTGAACACCACTTTATGCTCCTCCTATTTTACAGAGAGTTTCATGCTCCTCATGTATTTCACACCTTTTAAGGCTCTTCATATTTTTCACACCTTTTCAGGCTCTTCATGTTTTTCAACACCATTTCATGCTGCTTCTATTTTTCAGACCGTTTCATGCTCCTCATATTTTTGACACCTTTTGAAGCTCTTCATATTTTTCACACCTTTTCAGGCTCTTCATGTGTTTGAACTCCGCTTCATGCTCCTCTTCTTTTTCAGACCGTTTCATGCTCCTCATATTTTTGACACCTTTTCAAGCTCTTCATATTTTTCACACCTTTTCAGGCTCTTCATGTGTTTGAACACCGCTTCATGCTCCTCCTCTTTTTCAGACAGTTTCATGTTCCGCATATTTTTCACACGTTTTGAAGCTCTTCATATTTTTCACACCTTTTCAGGCTCTTCATGTTTTTCATACCACTTCTTGCTTCTCCTATTTTTCAGACCGATTAATGCTCCTCATATTTTTGACACCTTTTGAAGCTCTTCATATTTTTCACACGTTTTGAAGCTCTTCATATTTTTCGCACCTTTTCAGGCTCTTCATGTTTTTCAACACCACTTCTTGCTTCTCCTATTTTTCAGACCGTTTCATGGTCATCTCGTTTTTGATATCTTTTGAAGCTCTTCATATTTTTCACACCTTTTGAAGCTCTTCATATTTTTCACACGTTTTCAGGCTCTTCATGTTTTTTACCACCGCTTCATGCTCATCCTATTTTCCAGACCGTTTCATGCTCCTGATATTTTTGACACGTTTTGAAGCTCTTCATATTTTTCACACATTTTGAAGCTCTTCATATATTTCACACCTTTTCAGGCTCTTCATGATTTTTAACAACACTTCATGCTCCTCCTATTTTTCAGACTGTTTCATGCTCATCTCATATTTGACACCTTTAGAAGCTCTTCTTATTTTTCACACCTTTTCATGCTCTTCATGTTTTGCTACACCACTTCATGCTCCTCCATTTTTCAGACCATTTCATGCTCATCTCATTTTTGACACCTTTTGAAGCTCTTCATATTTTTCACACCTTTTCAGGCTCTTCATGTTTTTGAACACCGCTTCATGCTCCTCCTATTTTTCAGACCGTACCCTGCTCCTCATATTTTTCACACCTATTGAAGCTCTTAATATTTTTCACAACTTTGCAGGCTCTTCATGTTTTTGAACACCACTTCATGCTCCTCCTATTTTACAGAGAGTTTCAGGCCCCTCATGTATTTCACACCTTTTGAAGCTCTTCATATTTTTCACACCTTTTCAGTCTCTTCATGTTTTTCAACACCGTTTCATGCTGCTTATATTTTTCAGACCGTTTCATGCTCCTCATATCTTTCACACCTTTTGAAGCTCTTCATATTTTTCACACCTTTTCAGGCTCTTCATGTTTTTGAACACTGCTTCATGCTCCTCCTATTTTTCAGGTCATTTCATGCTCCTCATATTTTTGAAACCTTTTGAAGCTCTTCATATTTTTCACTCCTTTTCAGGCTCCACATGTTTTTGAACAGCGCATCATGCTCCTCCTATTTTCAGACCGTTCCATGCTCCTCATATTTTTGACACCTTTTGAAGCTCTTCATAAATTTCACACCTTTTCAGGCTCTTCATGTTTTTCAACACAACTTCATCCTCCAAATATTTTTCAGATGGCTTCATGCTCATCTCATTTTTGACACCTTTTGAAGCTCTTCATATTTTTGACATCTTTTGAAGCTCTTCATATTTCTCACACTTTTTCAGGCTCTTCATGTTTTTCATCACCGCTTCATGCTCCTCCTATTTTTCAGACCGTTTCATGCTCCTCAAATTTTTGACACCTTTTAAAGCTCTTCATATATTTCACACCTTTTCAGGCTCGTCATTTTTTTGAACACCACTTCATGCTCCTCCTATTTTTCAGACCGTTTCATGCTCCTCATATTTTTGACACCTTTTGAAGCTCCTCATATTTTTCACACCTTTTGAAGCTCTTCATATTTTTCACACCTTTTGAAGCTCTTCATATTTTTCACAACTTTTCAGGCTCTTCATGTTTTTGAACACCGTTTCATGCTCCTCCTATATTTCAGACCATTTCATGCTCCTCATATTTTTGACAGCGTTTAGAGCTCTTCAAATATTTCACACATTTTCAGGCTATTCATGTTTTTCAACACAAATTCATGCTCCCCCTTTTTTTCAGACCGTTTCATGCTCATCTCATTTTTGACATCTTTTGAAACTCTTCATATTTTTCACACCTTTTGAAGCTCTTCATATTTTTCACAGCTTTTGAAGCTCTTCATATTTTTCACACCTTTTCAGGATTTCATGTTTTGAACACCGCTTCATAGTCCTCCAATTTTTCTGAATGTTTCGTTCTCCTCATATTTTTCAGACCGTTTCATGCTCCTCATATATTTCACACCTTTTGAATCTCTTCACGTTTTCACACCTTTTGAATCCCTTCATATTTTCACACCTTTTCAGGCTCCTCATGTTTTTGAACAAGGCTTCATGCTCCTCCTATATTTCAGACCGTGTCATGCTCCTCATATTTTTGACACCTTTTTAAGGTCTTCATATTTTTCACACCTTTTCAGTCTCTTCAAGTTTTTGAACACTGGTACATGCTCCGCCTATTTTTCACACCTTTTGAAGCTCTTCAAATTTTTCACACCTTTTCAGGCTCTTCATGTTGTCAACACCGTTTCATGCTCCTCCTATTTTTCAGACCGTTTCATGCTCCTCATATTTTTGACACCTTTTGAAGCTCTTCATATATTTCACACCTTTTCAGGCTCTTCATGTTTTTGAACACCGCTTCATGCTCCTCCTATTTTTCAGACCGTTTCATGCTCCTCATATTTTTGACACCTTTTGAAGCTCTTCATATTTTTCACACATTTTCAGGCACCTCATATTTTTAAACACCGCATCATGCTCCTCCTATTTTCAGACCGTTTCATGCTCCTGATGTATTTTACACCTTTGGAAGCTCTTCACATTGTTCACACCTTTTCAGGCTCTTCATGTTTCTGAACACCGTTTCAAGCTGTTCCTAATTTTCAGACCGCTTCATGCTCCTCTCATTTTTGACACCTTTTGAAGCTCTTCATATTTTTGACAACTTTTGAGGCTCTTCATATTTCTCACACGTTTTCAGGTTGTTCATGTTTTTCAACACCGCTTCATGCTCCTCCCCTTTTTCAGACCGTTTAATGCTCATCTCATTTTTGATACATTTTGAAGGTCTTCATATTTTTCACACCTTTTGAAGCTCTTCATATTTTCACAACTTTTCAGGCTTTTCATGTTTTTGAACACCGTTTCATGCTCCTGCATATTTCAGACCGATTCTTGCTGCTCATATGTTTGACCTGTTTTGAAGCTCTTCATATTTTTCACACCTTTTCAGGCTCTTCATGTTTTTCAACACCGCTTCATGCTCCTCCTATTTTTTACACCTTTTGAAGCTCTTCATATTTTTCACACCTTTTCAGGCTGTTCATGTTTTTGAACATGGTTTCATGTTCCTCCTATTTTTCAGACCGTTTCATGCTCCTCATTTATTTCACACCTTTTGAAGCTCTTCATATTTTTCAAGCTTTTTCAGGCTCTTCATGTTTTTGAACACCGCTTCATGCTCCTCCTATTTTTCAAACCTTTTCATGATCCTCATGTATTTCAGACGTTTGAAACTCTTCATATTTTTCACACCTTTTGAAGCTCTTCATATTTTTCACAACTTTTCAGGCCTTTCATGTTTTCAACACAGTTTCAGGCTCCACCTATTTTTCAGACCGTTTCATGCTCCTCATATTTTTGACACCTTTTGAAGGTCTTCATATTATTCACACCTTTTCAGGCTCTTCATGTTTTTGAACACCGCTTCATGCTCCTCCTATTTTTCAGACCGTTTCATGTTCCTCATATTTTTGACACCTTTTGAAGCTCTTCATATTTTTCAGACGTTTTCAGGCTCTTCATGTTTTTGAACACCTCTTCATGCTCCTCCTATTTTACAGACCTTTGTATGCTCTTCATATTTTTGACAACTTTTGAATCTCTTCATATTTTTCACACCTTTTCTGTCTCTGCATATTTTGAACACCGCTTCATGCTCCTCCTATTTTTCAGACCGTTCCATGATCCTCATATTTTTGACACCTTTTGAAGCTTTTCATATTTTTCACACCTTTACAGGCTCTTCATGGTTTTAACACTGCTTCATGCTCCTCCTATTTTTCAGACCGTTTCATTCTCCTCAGGTATTTCACACCTTTTGAAGCTCTTCATATTTTTCACACCTTTTGAAGCTCTTCATATATTTCACACCTTTTGAAGCTCTTCATGTTTTTCAACACCTCTTCATGCTCCTCCTATTTTTCAGACCGTTCATGCTCCTCATATTTTGAAACAATTTGAAGCTCCTCCTATTTTCCACACGTTTTCAGGCTCTTCATGTTTTTCAACACCGTTTCATGTTCCTCCTATTTTTCCTACCGTTTCATGCTCCTCCTATTTTTCAGACCGTTTCATGCTCCTCATATTTTTGACAATTTTGGAAGCTCTTCATATTTTTCACACCTTTTCAGGCTCTTCATATTTTTGAACACCGCTATATGCTCCTACTAAATTTCAGACTGTTTCATGTTCCTCATATTTTTCACACCTTTTGAAGCTCTTCATATTTTTCACACCTTTTCAGGCTCTTCATGTTTTTCAACACCACTTCATATTCCTCCTATTATTCAGACCGTTTCATGCTCATCTCATTTTTGACACCTTTTGAAGCTATTGGTATTTTTCAAACCTTTTGAAGCTCTTCATATTTTTCACACCTTTTCAGGATCTTCATGTTTTTAAACACCGCTTCATGCTCCTCCCATTTTTCAGAACTTTTCATGCTCCTCATGTATTTCACACCATTTGAAGCACTTCATATTTTTCACACCTTTTCAGTCTCTTCATGTTTTTCAACACCCCTTCATGCTTCTCCTATTTTTCAGACCGTGTCATGCTCCTCATATTTTTGACACCTTTTGAAGCTCTTCATATTTTTCAAACCTTTTCAGGTTCTTCAAGTTTTTCAACACCGTTTCATGCTCCTCGTATTTTTCAGACCGTTTCATGCTCCTCAAATTTTTGACACCTTTTGAAGCTCTTCCTATTTTCCACACCTTTTCAGCCTCTTGATGTTTTAGAACACCGCTTCATGCTCCTTCTATTTTTCATAACGTTTCATGCTCCTCTCATTTTTCACACCTTTTGAAGGTCTTCATATTTTTCACACCTTTTGAAGCTCTTCATATTTTTCACACCTTTTCAGGCTCTTCATGTTTTGGTGCACACCTTCATGCTCCTCCCATTTTTCAGACCTGTTCATGCTACTCATATTTTTCAAATCTTTTGAAGCTCTTCATATTTTTCACACCTTTTCAGGCTCTTCATGTTTTCAACACCGCTTCATGCTCCTCCTATTTTCAGACCGTTTCATGCTCCTCATATTTTTGACATCTTTTGAAGCTGTTCATATTTTTCACTCCTTTTCAGGCACTTCATGTTTTTGAACACCGTTTCATGCTCCTCCTATTTTTCAGAACGTTTCATGCTCTTCATATTTTAGACACCTTTTGAGGCTCTTCATATTTCTCATACCTTTTCAGGCTCTCCATATTTTTGAACACCGCTTCTTGCTCCTCCTAATTTTGAGACGGTTTCATGCTCCTCATATTTATGACACATTTTGAAGCTCTTCATATTATTCACTCCTTTTCAGGCTCTTCATGGTTTTGAACACCGCTTTATGCTCCTCCTATTTTTCAGACCGTTTCATGCTCTTCATATATTTCACACCTTTTGAAGCTCTTCATATTTTTCACACCTTTTCAGGCTCTTCATGTTTTTCCACACCGATTCATGCTCCTTCTATTTTTCAAAACGTTTCATGTTCCTCATATTTTTGACACCTTTTGAAGCTCTTCCTTTTTTTCACACCTTTTCATGCTCTTCATGTTTCTAACACCGTTTCATGCTTCTCCTATTTTTCAGACCGTTTAATGCTCCTCATATTTTTCACACCTTTTGAATCTCTTTATATTTGTCACACCTTTTCAGGCTCTTCATGTTTTTCAACACCGCTTCATGCTCCTCCTATTTTTCAGATCGTTTCTTGCTCCTCCTATATTTCAAACTGTTTCACGCACCTCTTATTATTGACACCTTTTGAAGCTCTTCATATTTTTCACACCTTTTCAGGCTCTTCATGTTTTTCAACACCACTTCATGCTCCTCCTATTTTTGAGACCGGTTCATGCTCCTCATATTTTTCACACATTTAGAAACTCTTCATATTTTTCCCACCTTCCCAGGCTCTTCATGTATTTGAGCACAGCTTCATGCTCCTCCTATTTTTCAGACCGTTTCATGCTCCTCATATTTTTGACAGCTTTTGAAGCTCTTCATATTTTTCACACCATTGCAGGCTCTTAATGTTTTTGAACACCGTTTCATGCTCCTCCTATATTTCAGACCGTTTCATGCTCCTCATATTTTTGACACATTTTGAAGCTCTTCATATTTTTCACACCTTTTGAAGCTCTCCATATTTTTCACAACTTTTGAAGCTCTTCATATTTTTCACAACATTTCAGGCTCTTCATATTTTTGAACACCGTTTCATGCTCCTCCTATATTTCAGACCATTTCATGCTCCTCATATTTTTGACACCTTTTGAAGCTCTTCATATTTTTCACATCTTTTCAGGCTCTTCATGTTTTTCAACACCGCTTCATGCTCCTCCTATTTTTCAGACCGTTTCATGCTCCTCTCATTTTTGACACATTTTGAAGCTCTTCAAATATTTCACACATTTTCAGGCTCTTCATGATTTTCAACACCCTTCATGCTCCTCCTATTTTTCAGACCGTTTCATTCTCATCTCATTTTTGACACCTTTTGAAGCTCTTCATACTTTTCACAACTTTTGAAGCTTTTCATATTTTTCACACATTTTCAGGCTCTTCAGGTTTTTCAACACCGCTTCTAGCTCCTCCTAATTTTCAGACCGTTTCATGCTCCTCATATTTTTGACACCTTTTGAAGTTCTTCATATTTTTCACACCTTTTCAAAATCTCATGTTTTTGAACACAGCTTCATGCTCGTCCTGTTTTTAAGGTTGTTTCATGCTCCTCATTATTGCACACCTTTTGAAGCTCTTCATATTTTTCACACCTTTTCAGTCTCTTCATGTTTTTGAACACCGCTTCATGCTCCTCCTATTTTTGACACCTTTTGAAGCTCTTCATATTTTTCACACCTTTTCAAAATCTCATGTTTTTGAACACAGCTTCATGCTCGTCCTGTTTTTAAGGTTGTTTCATGCTCCTCATTATTGCACACCTTTTGAAGCTCTTCATATATTTCACACCTTTTCAGGCTCTTCATGTTTTTGAACACCGCTTCATGCTCCTCCTATTTTTCAGACTGCTTCATGCTTCTCATATTTTTGACACCTTTTTAAGCTCTTCATATTTTTGACACCTTTTGAAGTTCTTCATATTTCTCACACGTTTTCAGGCTCTTCAGGTTTTTCAACACCGCTTCTAGCTCCTCCTAATTTTCAGACCGTTTCATGCTCCTCATATTTTCACACCTTTTGAAGTTCTTCATATTTTTCACACCTTTTCAAAATCTCATGTTTTTGAACACCGCTTCATGCTCCTCCTATTTTTCAGACTGCTTCATGCTTCTCATATTTTTGACACCTTTTTAAGCTCTTCATATTTTTGACACCTTTTGTAGTTCTTCATATTTCTCACACGTTTTCAGGCTCTTCAGGTTTTTCAACACCGCTTCTAGCTCCTCCTAATTTTCAGACCGTTTCATGCTCCTCATATTTTCACACCTTTTGAAGTTCTTCATATTTTTCACACCTTTTCAAAATCTCATGTTTTTGAACACAGCTTCATGCTCGTCCTGTTTTTAAGGTTGTTTCATGCTCCTCATTATTGCACACCTTTTGAAGCTCTTCATATATTTCACACATTTTCAGGCTCTTCATTTTTTGGAAGACCACTTCATGCTCCTCCTATTTTTCAGACCGTTTCATGCTCATCTCATTTTTGACACCTTTTGAAGCTCTTCATATTTTTCACACCTTTTCAGGCTCTTCATGTTTTTCAAACCGCTTCATGCTCGTCCTATTTTCCAGACCATTTCATGCTCCTCATATTTTTGAAACCTTTTGAATCTCTTCATATATTTCACGTCTTTTGAGGCTCTTCATGTTTTTCAACACGACTTCGTGCTCCTCCTATTTTTCAGATTGCTTCATGCTCATCTCATTTTTGACACCTTTTGAAGCTGTTCATATTTTTCACACCTTTTGAAGCTCTTCATATTTTTCACAAGTTTTCAGGCTCTTCATGTTTTTGAACACCGCTTCATGCTCCTCCTATTTTTCAGACCGTTTCAGCCTCCTAATATTTTTGACACCATTTGAAGCTCTTCATATTTTGGACACCTTTTCAGGCTCTTCATGTTTTTGAACACCGCTTCATGCTCCTCCTATTTTTCAGACCGTTTCAGCCTCCTAATATTTTTGACACCATTTGAAGCTCTTCATATTTTGGACACCTTTTCAGGCTCTTCATGTTTTTGAACACCGCTTCATGCTCCTCCTATTTTTCAGACCGTTTCATGCTCCTCATGTATTTCACACTTTTTGAAGCTCTTCATATTTTTCACACCTTTTCAGCGTCTCATGTTTTTAAACACCGCTTCATGCTCCTCCTATTTCTCAGACCGTTTCAGCCTCCTAATATTTTTGACACCATTTGAAGCTCTTCATATTTTGGACACCTTTTCAGGCTCTTCATGTTTTTCAACACCACTTCATGCTTCTCCTATTTTTCAGACCGTTTCATGCTCCTCATATTTTTGACACCTTTTGAACTCTTCATATTTTTCACACCTTTTCAAGCTCTTCATATTATTGAACACAGTTTCATGCTCCTCGTATTTTTCAGACCTTTTCATGCTCCTCCTATTTTTGACACCTTTAGAAGCACTTCATATTTTTCACACCTTTTCAGGCTCTTCTTTTTTTTGAACACAACTTCATGCTCCTTATATTTTTCAGACCGTTTCATGCTCCTCATATATTTGACACCATTTGAAGCTCTTAATATTTTTCACACCTTTTCAGGCTCGTCATGTTGTTGAACACCACTTCATGCTCCTAATATCTTTAAAACCGTTTCATGCTCATCTCATTCTTGACACCTTTTGAAGCTCTTCATATTTTTCACACGTTTTCAGGCTCTTCATGTTTTTTTTTATATTTTTTTTGTTTATTGTTATATTTTTTCATGTTTTTGAACACCGCTTCATGCTCCTCCTATTTTTCAGACCATTTCATGCTCCTCATATTTTTCACACCTTTTGAAGCTCTTCATATTTTTCACACATTTTCAGGCTCTTCATGTTTTTCAACACCACTTAATGCTCCTCCTATTTTTCAGACCGTTTCATGCTCCTCATATTTTTGACACCTTTTGAAGCTCTTCGTATATTTCACACCTTTTCCTGCTCTTCATGTTTATCAATACCAATTCATGCTCCTCCTATTTTTCAGACCGTTTCATGCTAATCTCATTTTTGACACCTATTGAAGCTCTTCATATTTTTCCAACCTTTTAAAGTTCTTCATATTTTTCGCACCATTTCAGGCTCTTCATGTATTTCAACACCGCTTCATGCTCCTCCTCTTTTTCAGACAATTTTTGCTCCTCATAATTTTGACACCATTTGAAGCTCTTCATATTTCTCACAACTTTTCTGGTTCTTCATGTATTTCAACACCGCTTCATGCTCCTCCTATTCTTCAGACCGTATCATGCTCATCTAATTTTTGAGACCTTTTGAAGCTCTTCATATTTCTCCACATATTTTGAAGCTCTTCGTACTTTTCACGCATTTTCAGGCTCTTCATATTTTGCAACACCCCTTCTTGCTCCTCCTATTTTTCAGACCGTTTCATGCTCCTCATATTTTTGAACACCTTTTGAAGCTCTTCATATTTTCCACACCTATTCAGGCTCTTCATGTTTTTGAACACCGTTTCATGCTCCTCCTTTTCTGCAGACCGTTTCATGCTCCTCATATTTTTGACACCTTTTGAAGCTCTTCATATTTTCCACACCTATTCAGGCTCTTCATGTTTTTGAACACCGTTTCATGCTCCTCCTTTTCTGCAGACCGTTTCATGCTCCTCATATTTTTGAACACCTTTTGAAGCTCTTCATATTTTCCACACCTATTCAGGCTCTTCATGTTTTTGAACACCGTTTCATGCTCCTCCTTTTCTGCAGACCGTTTCATGCTCCTCATATTTTTGACACCTTTTGAAGCTCTTCATATTTCTCACACCTTTTCAGGCTCTTCATGTTTTTGAACACCGTTTCATGCTCCTCCTTTTCTGCAGACCGTTTCATGCTCCTCATATTTTTCACATCTTTCGAAGCTCTTCATATTTTTCACACGTTTTCAGGCTCTTCATGTTTTTCAACACCCTTTCTTGCTTCTCCTATTTTTAAGACCATTTCATGCTCCTCATATATTTGACAGGTTTTGAAGCTCTACATATTTTTCACACCTTTTCAGCCTTTTCATTTATTTCAATATCACTTCATGCTCCTCCTATTTTTCAGACCGTTTCATGCTCATCTCATTTTGACACCTTTTGAAGCTCTTCATATTTTTCACACCTTTTCAGGCTCTTCATGTTTTTGAACACCGCTTCATGCTCCTCCTGTTTTTCAGACCGTCTCATGCTCCTCATATTTTTGACACCTTTTGAAGCTCTTCATATTTTTCACAACTTTACAGGCTCTTCATGTTTTTCAACACTGCTTCATGCACCTCCTATTTTTCAGACCGTTTCATGCTCCTCATATTTTTGACACCTTTTGAAGCTCTTCATATTTTTCACTCCTTTTCAGGCTCTTCATGTTTTTGAACAACGCTTCATGCTCCTCCTATTTTTTAGACCGTTTCATGCTCCTCATATTTTTGACACCTTTTGAAGCTCTTCATATTTTTCACACCTTTTCAGGCTCTTCATGTTTTTGAACACCGCTTCATGCTCCTCCTCTTTTTTAGACCGTTTCATGCTCCTCATATTTTTGACACCTTTTGATGCTCTTCATATTTTTCACACCTTTTCAGGCTCTTCATGTTTTTGAACACGGCTTCATGCTCCTCCTATTTTTCAGACCGTATCCTGCTCCTCATATTTTTCACACCTATTGAAGCTCTTCATATTTTTCACACCTTTTCAGGCTCTTCATATTTTTGAACACCACTTTATGCTCCTCCTATTTTACAGAGAGTTTCATGCTCCTCATGTATTTCACACCTTTTAAGGCTCTTCATATTTTTCACACCTTTTCAGGCTCTTCATGTTTTTCAACACCATTTCATGCTGCTTCTATTTTTCAGACCGTTTCATGCTCCTCATATTTTTGACACCTTTTGAAGCTCTTCATATTTTTCACACCTTTTCAGGCTCTTCATGTGTTTGAACTCCGCTTCATGCTCCTCTTCTTTTTCAGACCGTTTCATGCTCCTCATATTTTTGACACCTTTTCAAGCTCTTCATATTTTTCACACCTTTTCAGGCTCTTCATGTGTTTGAACACCGCTTCATGCTCCTCCTCTTTTTCAGACAGTTTCATGTTCCGCATATTTTTCACACGTTTTGAAGCTCTTCATATTTTTCACACCTTTTCAGGCTCTTCATGTTTTTCATACCACTTCTTGCTTCTCCTATTTTTCAGACCGATTAATGCTCCTCATATTTTTGACACCTTTTGAAGCTCTTCATATTTTTCACACGTTTTGAAGCTCTTCATATTTTTCGCACCTTTTCAGGCTCTTCATGTTTTTCAACACCACTTCTTGCTTCTCCTATTTTTCAGACCGTTTCATGGTCATCTCGTTTTTGATATCTTTTGAAGCTCTTCATATTTTTCACACCTTTTGAAGCTCTTCATATTTTTCACACGTTTTCAGGCTCTTCATGTTTTTTACCACCGCTTCATGCTCATCCTATTTTCCAGACCGTTTCATGCTCCTGATATTTTTGACACGTTTTGAAGCTCTTCATATTTTTCACACATTTTGAAGCTCTTCATATATTTCACACCTTTTCAGGCTCTTCATGATTTTTAACAACACTTCATGCTCCTCCTATTTTTCAGACTGTTTCATGCTCATCTCATATTTGACACCTTTAGAAGCTCTTCTTATTTTTCACACCTTTTCATGCTCTTCATGTTTTGCTACACCACTTCATGCTCCTCCATTTTTCAGACCATTTCATGCTCATCTCATTTTTGACACCTTTTGAAGCTCTTCATATTTTTCACACCTTTTCAGGCTCTTCATGTTTTTGAACACCGCTTCATGCTCCTCCTATTTTTCAGACCGTACCCTGCTCCTCATATTTTTCACACCTATTGAAGCTCTTAATATTTTTCACAACTTTGCAGGCTCTTCATGTTTTTGAACACCACTTCATGCTCCTCCTATTTTACAGAGAGTTTCAGGCCCCTCATGTATTTCACACCTTTTGAAGCTCTTCATATTTTTCACACCTTTTCAGTCTCTTCATGTTTTTCAACACCGTTTCATGCTGCTTATATTTTTCAGACCGTTTCATGCTCCTCATATCTTTCACACCTTTTGAAGCTCTTCATATTTTTCACACCTTTTCAGGCTCTTCATGTTTTTGAACACTGCTTCATGCTCCTCCTATTTTTCAGGTCATTTCATGCTCCTCATATTTTTGAAACCTTTTGAAGCTCTTCATATTTTTCACTCCTTTTCAGGCTCCACATGTTTTTGAACAGCGCATCATGCTCCTCCTATTTTCAGACCGTTCCATGCTCCTCATATTTTTGACACCTTTTGAAGCTCTTCATAAATTTCACACCTTTTCAGGCTCTTCATGTTTTTCAACACAACTTCATCCTCCAAATATTTTTCAGATGGCTTCATGCTCATCTCATTTTTGACACCTTTTGAAGCTCTTCATATTTTTGACATCTTTTGAAGCTCTTCATATTTCTCACACTTTTTCAGGCTCTTCATGTTTTTCATCACCGCTTCATGCTCCTCCTATTTTTCAGACCGTTTCATGCTCCTCAAATTTTTGACACCTTTTAAAGCTCTTCATATATTTCACACCTTTTCAGGCTCGTCATTTTTTTGAACACCACTTCATGCTCCTCCTATTTTTCAGACCGTTTCATGCTCCTCATATTTTTGACACCTTTTGAAGCTCCTCATATTTTTCACACCTTTTGAAGCTCTTCATATTTTTCACACCTTTTGAAGCTCTTCATATTTTTCACAACTTTTCAGGCTCTTCATGTTTTTGAACACCGTTTCATGCTCCTCCTATATTTCAGACCATTTCATGCTCCTCATATTTTTGACAGCGTTTAGAGCTCTTCAAATATTTCACACATTTTCAGGCTATTCATGTTTTTCAACACAAATTCATGCTCCCCCTTTTTTTCAGACCGTTTCATGCTCATCTCATTTTTGACATCTTTTGAAACTCTTCATATTTTTCACACCTTTTGAAGCTCTTCATATTTTTCACAGCTTTTGAAGCTCTTCATATTTTTCACACCTTTTCAGGATTTCATGTTTTGAACACCGCTTCATAGTCCTCCAATTTTTCTGAATGTTTCGTTCTCCTCATATTTTTCAGACCGTTTCATGCTCCTCATATATTTCACACCTTTTGAATCTCTTCACGTTTTCACACCTTTTGAATCCCTTCATATTTTCACACCTTTTCAGGCTCCTCATGTTTTTGAACAAGGCTTCATGCTCCTCCTATATTTCAGACCGTGTCATGCTCCTCATATTTTTGACACCTTTTTAAGGTCTTCATATTTTTCACACCTTTTCAGTCTCTTCAAGTTTTTGAACACTGGTACATGCTCCGCCTATTTTTCACACCTTTTGAAGCTCTTCAAATTTTTCACACCTTTTCAGGCTCTTCATGTTGTCAACACCGTTTCATGCTCCTCCTATTTTTCAGACCGTTTCATGCTCCTCATATTTTTGACACCTTTTGAAGCTCTTCATATATTTCACACCTTTTCAGGCTCTTCATGTTTTTGAACACCGCTTCATGCTCCTCCTATTTTTCAGACCGTTTCATGCTCCTCATATTTTTGACACCTTTTGAAGCTCTTCATATTTTTCACACATTTTCAGGCACCTCATATTTTTAAACACCGCATCATGCTCCTCCTATTTTCAGACCGTTTCATGCTCCTGATGTATTTTACACCTTTGGAAGCTCTTCACATTGTTCACACCTTTTCAGGCTCTTCATGTTTCTGAACACCGTTTCAAGCTGTTCCTAATTTTCAGACCGCTTCATGCTCCTCTCATTTTTGACACCTTTTGAAGCTCTTCATATTTTTGACAACTTTTGAGGCTCTTCATATTTCTCACACGTTTTCAGGTTGTTCATGTTTTTCAACACCGCTTCATGCTCCTCCCCTTTTTCAGACCGTTTAATGCTCATCTCATTTTTGATACATTTTGAAGGTCTTCATATTTTTCACACCTTTTGAAGCTCTTCATATTTTCACAACTTTTCAGGCTTTTCATGTTTTTGAACACCGTTTCATGCTCCTGCATATTTCAGACCGATTCTTGCTGCTCATATGTTTGACCTGTTTTGAAGCTCTTCATATTTTTCACACCTTTTCAGGCTCTTCATGTTTTTCAACACCGCTTCATGCTCCTCCTATTTTTTACACCTTTTGAAGCTCTTCATATTTTTCACACCTTTTCAGGCTGTTCATGTTTTTGAACATGGTTTCATGTTCCTCCTATTTTTCAGACCGTTTCATGCTCCTCATTTATTTCACACCTTTTGAAGCTCTTCATATTTTTCAAGCTTTTTCAGGCTCTTCATGTTTTTGAACACCGCTTCATGCTCCTCCTATTTTTCAAACCTTTTCATGATCCTCATGTATTTCAGACGTTTGAAACTCTTCATATTTTTCACACCTTTTGAAGCTCTTCATATTTTTCACAACTTTTCAGGCCTTTCATGTTTTCAACACAGTTTCAGGCTCCACCTATTTTTCAGACCGTTTCATGCTCCTCATATTTTTGACACCTTTTGAAGGTCTTCATATTATTCACACCTTTTCAGGCTCTTCATGTTTTTGAACACCGCTTCATGCTCCTCCTATTTTTCAGACCGTTTCATGTTCCTCATATTTTTGACACCTTTTGAAGCTCTTCATATTTTTCAGACGTTTTCAGGCTCTTCATGTTTTTGAACACCTCTTCATGCTCCTCCTATTTTACAGACCTTTGTATGCTCTTCATATTTTTGACAACTTTTGAATCTCTTCATATTTTTCACACCTTTTCTGTCTCTGCATATTTTGAACACCGCTTCATGCTCCTCCTATTTTTCAGACCGTTCCATGATCCTCATATTTTTGACACCTTTTGAAGCTTTTCATATTTTTCACACCTTTACAGGCTCTTCATGGTTTTAACACTGCTTCATGCTCCTCCTATTTTTCAGACCGTTTCATTCTCCTCAGGTATTTCACACCTTTTGAAGCTCTTCATATTTTTCACACCTTTTGAAGCTCTTCATATATTTCACACCTTT
Source organism: Dama dama (assembly GCF_033118175.1). Lineage (NCBI taxonomy): Eukaryota > Metazoa > Chordata > Mammalia > Artiodactyla > Cervidae > Dama > Dama dama. The sequence goes on from NW_026870971.1 coordinate 1,982,032, forward strand.
TGAAGCTCTTCATGTTTTTCAACACCTCTTCATGCTCCTCCTATTTTTCAGACCGTTCATGCTCCTCATATTTTGAAACAATTTGAAGCTCCTCCTATTTTCCACACGTTTTCAGGCTCTTCATGTTTTTCAACACCGTTTCATGTTCCTCCTATTTTTCCTACCGTTTCATGCTCCTCCTATTTTTCAGACCGTTTCATGCTCCTCATATTTTTGACAATTTTGGAAGCTCTTCATATTTTTCACACCTTTTCAGGCTCTTCATATTTTTGAACACCGCTATATGCTCCTACTAAATTTCAGACTGTTTCATGTTCCTCATATTTTTCACACCTTTTGAAGCTCTTCATATTTTTCACACCTTTTCAGGCTCTTCATGTTTTTCAACACCACTTCATATTCCTCCTATTATTCAGACCGTTTCATGCTCATCTCATTTTTGACACCTTTTGAAGCTATTGGTATTTTTCAAACCTTTTGAAGCTCTTCATATTTTTCACACCTTTTCAGGATCTTCATGTTTTTAAACACCGCTTCATGCTCCTCCCATTTTTCAGAACTTTTCATGCTCCTCATGTATTTCACACCATTTGAAGCACTTCATATTTTTCACACCTTTTCAGTCTCTTCATGTTTTTCAACACCCCTTCATGCTTCTCCTATTTTTCAGACCGTGTCATGCTCCTCATATTTTTGACACCTTTTGAAGCTCTTCATATTTTTCAAACCTTTTCAGGTTCTTCAAGTTTTTCAACACCGTTTCATGCTCCTCGTATTTTTCAGACCGTTTCATGCTCCTCAAATTTTTGACACCTTTTGAAGCTCTTCCTATTTTCCACACCTTTTCAGCCTCTTGATGTTTTAGAACACCGCTTCATGCTCCTTCTATTTTTCATAACGTTTCATGCTCCTCTCATTTTTCACACCTTTTGAAGGTCTTCATATTTTTCACACCTTTTGAAGCTCTTCATATTTTTCACACCTTTTCAGGCTCTTCATGTTTTGGTGCACACCTTCATGCTCCTCCCATTTTTCAGACCTGTTCATGCTACTCATATTTTTCAAATCTTTTGAAGCTCTTCATATTTTTCACACCTTTTCAGGCTCTTCATGTTTTCAACACCGCTTCATGCTCCTCCTATTTTCAGACCGTTTCATGCTCCTCATATTTTTGACATCTTTTGAAGCTGTTCATATTTTTCACTCCTTTTCAGGCACTTCATGTTTTTGAACACCGTTTCATGCTCCTCCTATTTTTCAGAACGTTTCATGCTCTTCATATTTTAGACACCTTTTGAGGCTCTTCATATTTCTCATACCTTTTCAGGCTCTCCATATTTTTGAACACCGCTTCTTGCTCCTCCTAATTTTGAGACGGTTTCATGCTCCTCATATTTATGACACATTTTGAAGCTCTTCATATTATTCACTCCTTTTCAGGCTCTTCATGGTTTTGAACACCGCTTTATGCTCCTCCTATTTTTCAGACCGTTTCATGCTCTTCATATATTTCACACCTTTTGAAGCTCTTCATATTTTTCACACCTTTTCAGGCTCTTCATGTTTTTCCACACCGATTCATGCTCCTTCTATTTTTCAAAACGTTTCATGTTCCTCATATTTTTGACACCTTTTGAAGCTCTTCCTTTTTTTCACACCTTTTCATGCTCTTCATGTTTCTAACACCGTTTCATGCTTCTCCTATTTTTCAGACCGTTTAATGCTCCTCATATTTTTCACACCTTTTGAATCTCTTTATATTTGTCACACCTTTTCAGGCTCTTCATGTTTTTCAACACCGCTTCATGCTCCTCCTATTTTTCAGATCGTTTCTTGCTCCTCCTATATTTCAAACTGTTTCACGCACCTCTTATTATTGACACCTTTTGAAGCTCTTCATATTTTTCACACCTTTTCAGGCTCTTCATGTTTTTCAACACCACTTCATGCTCCTCCTATTTTTGAGACCGGTTCATGCTCCTCATATTTTTCACACATTTAGAAACTCTTCATATTTTTCCCACCTTCCCAGGCTCTTCATGTATTTGAGCACAGCTTCATGCTCCTCCTATTTTTCAGACCGTTTCATGCTCCTCATATTTTTGACAGCTTTTGAAGCTCTTCATATTTTTCACACCATTGCAGGCTCTTAATGTTTTTGAACACCGTTTCATGCTCCTCCTATATTTCAGACCGTTTCATGCTCCTCATATTTTTGACACATTTTGAAGCTCTTCATATTTTTCACACCTTTTGAAGCTCTCCATATTTTTCACAACTTTTGAAGCTCTTCATATTTTTCACAACATTTCAGGCTCTTCATATTTTTGAACACCGTTTCATGCTCCTCCTATATTTCAGACCATTTCATGCTCCTCATATTTTTGACACCTTTTGAAGCTCTTCATATTTTTCACATCTTTTCAGGCTCTTCATGTTTTTCAACACCGCTTCATGCTCCTCCTATTTTTCAGACCGTTTCATGCTCCTCTCATTTTTGACACATTTTGAAGCTCTTCAAATATTTCACACATTTTCAGGCTCTTCATGATTTTCAACACCCTTCATGCTCCTCCTATTTTTCAGACCGTTTCATTCTCATCTCATTTTTGACACCTTTTGAAGCTCTTCATACTTTTCACAACTTTTGAAGCTTTTCATATTTTTCACACATTTTCAGGCTCTTCAGGTTTTTCAACACCGCTTCTAGCTCCTCCTAATTTTCAGACCGTTTCATGCTCCTCATATTTTTGACACCTTTTGAAGTTCTTCATATTTTTCACACCTTTTCAAAATCTCATGTTTTTGAACACAGCTTCATGCTCGTCCTGTTTTTAAGGTTGTTTCATGCTCCTCATTATTGCACACCTTTTGAAGCTCTTCATATTTTTCACACCTTTTCAGTCTCTTCATGTTTTTGAACACCGCTTCATGCTCCTCCTATTTTTGACACCTTTTGAAGCTCTTCATATTTTTCACACCTTTTCAAAATCTCATGTTTTTGAACACAGCTTCATGCTCGTCCTGTTTTTAAGGTTGTTTCATGCTCCTCATTATTGCACACCTTTTGAAGCTCTTCATATATTTCACACCTTTTCAGGCTCTTCATGTTTTTGAACACCGCTTCATGCTCCTCCTATTTTTCAGACTGCTTCATGCTTCTCATATTTTTGACACCTTTTTAAGCTCTTCATATTTTTGACACCTTTTGAAGTTCTTCATATTTCTCACACGTTTTCAGGCTCTTCAGGTTTTTCAACACCGCTTCTAGCTCCTCCTAATTTTCAGACCGTTTCATGCTCCTCATATTTTCACACCTTTTGAAGTTCTTCATATTTTTCACACCTTTTCAAAATCTCATGTTTTTGAACACCGCTTCATGCTCCTCCTATTTTTCAGACTGCTTCATGCTTCTCATATTTTTGACACCTTTTTAAGCTCTTCATATTTTTGACACCTTTTGAAGTTCTTCATATTTCTCACACGTTTTCAGGCTCTTCAGGTTTTTCAACACCGCTTCTAGCTCCTCCTAATTTTCAGACCGTTTCATGCTCCTCATATTTTCACACCTTTTGAAGTTCTTCATATTTTTCACACCTTTTCAAAATCTCATGTTTTTGAACACAGCTTCATGCTCGTCCTGTTTTTAAGGTTGTTTCATGCTCCTCATTATTGCACACCTTTTGAAGCTCTTCATATATTTCACACATTTTCAGGCTCTTCATTTTTTGGAAGACCACTTCATGCTCCTCCTATTTTTCAGACCGTTTCATGCTCATCTCATTTTTGACACCTTTTGAAGCTCTTCATATTTTTCACACCTTTTCAGGCTCTTCATGTTTTTCAAACCGCTTCATGCTCGTCCTATTTTCCAGACCATTTCATGCTCCTCATATTTTTGAAACCTTTTGAATCTCTTCATATATTTCACGTCTTTTGAGGCTCTTCATGTTTTTCAACACGACTTCGTGCTCCTCCTATTTTTCAGATTGCTTCATGCTCATCTCATTTTTGACACCTTTTGAAGCTGTTCATATTTTTCACACCTTTTGAAGCTCTTCATATTTTTCACAAGTTTTCAGGCTCTTCATGTTTTTGAACACCGCTTCATGCTCCTCCTATTTTTCAGACCGTTTCAGCCTCCTAATATTTTTGACACCATTTGAAGCTCTTCATATTTTGGACACCTTTTCAGGCTCTTCATGTTTTTGAACACCGCTTCATGCTCCTCCTATTTTTCAGACCGTTTCAGCCTCCTAATATTTTTGACACCATTTGAAGCTCTTCATATTTTGGACACCTTTTCAGGCTCTTCATGTTTTTGAACACCGCTTCATGCTCCTCCTATTTTTCAGACCGTTTCATGCTCCTCATGTATTTCACACTTTTTGAAGCTCTTCATATTTTTCACACCTTTTCAGCGTCTCATGTTTTTAAACACCGCTTCATGCTCCTCCTATTTCTCAGACCGTTTCAGCCTCCTAATATTTTTGACACCATTTGAAGCTCTTCATATTTTGGACACCTTTTCAGGCTCTTCATGTTTTTCAACACCACTTCATGCTTCTCCTATTTTTCAGACCGTTTCATGCTCCTCATATTTTTGACACCTTTTGAACTCTTCATATTTTTCACACCTTTTCAAGCTCTTCATATTATTGAACACAGTTTCATGCTCCTCGTATTTTTCAGACCTTTTCATGCTCCTCATATTTTTGACACCTTTAGAAGCACTTCATATTTTTCACACCTTTTCAGGCTCTTCTTTTTTTTGAACACAACTTCATGCTCCTTATATTTTTCAGACCGTTTCATGCTCCTCATATATTTGACACCATTTGAAGCTCTTAATATTTTTCACACCTTTTCAGGCTCGTCATGTTGTTGAACACCACTTCATGCTCCTAATATCTTTAAAACCGTTTCATGCTCATCTCATTCTTGACACCTTTTGAAGCTCTTCATATTTTTCACACGTTTTCAGGCTCTTCATGTTTTTTTTTATATTTTTTTTGTTTATTGTTATATTTTTTCATGTTTTTGAACACCGCTTCATGCTCCTCCTATTTTTCAGACCATTTCATGCTCCTCATATTTTTCACACCTTTTGAAGCTCTTCATATTTTTCACACATTTTCAGGCTCTTCATGTTTTTCAACACCACTTAATGCTCCTCCTATTTTTCAGACCGTTTCATGCTCCTCATATTTTTGACACCTTTTGAAGCTCTTCGTATATTTCACACCTTTTCCTGCTCTTCATGTTTATCAATACCAATTCATGCTCCTCCTATTTTTCAGACCGTTTCATGCTAATCTCATTTTTGACACCTATTGAAGCTCTTCATATTTTTCCAACCTTTTAAAGTTCTTCATATTTTTCGCACCATTTCAGGCTCTTCATGTATTTCAACACCGCTTCATGCTCCTCCTCTTTTTCAGACAATTTTTGCTCCTCATAATTTTGACACCATTTGAAGCTCTTCATATTTCTCACAACTTTTCTGGTTCTTCATGTATTTCAACACCGCTTCATGCTCCTCCTATTCTTCAGACCGTATCATGCTCATCTAATTTTTGAGACCTTTTGAAGCTCTTCATATTTCTCCACATATTTTGAAGCTCTTCGTACTTTTCACGCATTTTCAGGCTCTTCATATTTTGCAACACCCCTTCTTGCTCCTCCTATTTTTCAGACCGTTTCATGCTCCTCATATTTTTGAACACCTTTTGAAGCTCTTCATATTTTCCACACCTATTCAGGCTCTTCATGTTTTTGAACACCGTTTCATGCTCCTCCTTTTCTGCAGACCGTTTCATGCTCCTCATATTTTTGACACCTTTTGAAGCTCTTCATATTTTCCACACCTATTCAGGCTCTTCATGTTTTTGAACACCGTTTCATGCTCCTCCTTTTCTGCAGACCGTTTCATGCTCCTCATATTTTTGAACACCTTTTGAAGCTCTTCATATTTTCCACACCTATTCAGGCTCTTCATGTTTTTGAACACCGTTTCATGCTCCTCCTTTTCTGCAGACCGTTTCATGCTCCTCATATTTTTGACACCTTTTGAAGCTCTTCATATTTCTCACACCTTTTCAGGCTCTTCATGTTTTTGAACACCGTTTCATGCTCCTCCTTTTCTGCAGACCGTTTCATGCTCCTCATATTTTTCACATCTTTCGAAGCTCTTCATATTTTTCACACGTTTTCAGGCTCTTCATGTTTTTCAACACCCTTTCTTGCTTCTCCTATTTTTAAGACCATTTCATGCTCCTCATATATTTGACAGGTTTTGAAGCTCTACATATTTTTCACACCTTTTCAGCCTTTTCATTTATTTCAATATCACTTCATGCTCCTCCTATTTTTCAGACCGTTTCATGCTCATCTCATTTTGACACCTTTTGAAGCTCTTCATATTTTTCACACCTTTTCAGGCTCTTCATGTTTTTGAACACCGCTTCATGCTCCTCCTGTTTTTCAGACCGTCTCATGCTCCTCATATTTTTGACACCTTTTGAAGCTCTTCATATTTTTCACAACTTTACAGGCTCTTCATGTTTTTCAACACTGCTTCATGCACCTCCTATTTTTCAGACCGTTTCATGCTCCTCATATTTTTGACACCTTTTGAAGCTCTTCATATTTTTCACTCCTTTTCAGGCTCTTCATGTTTTTGAACAACGCTTCATGCTCCTCCTATTTTTTAGACCGTTTCATGCTCCTCATATTTTTGACACCTTTTGAAGCTCTTCATATTTTTCACACCTTTTCAGGCTCTTCATGTTTTTGAACACCGCTTCATGCTCCTCCTCTTTTTTAGACCGTTTCATGCTCCTCATATTTTTGACACCTTTTGATGCTCTTCATATTTTTCACACCTTTTCAGGCTCTTCATGTTTTTGAACACGGCTTCATGCTCCTCCTATTTTTCAGACCGTATCCTGCTCCTCATATTTTTCACACCTATTGAAGCTCTTCATATTTTTCACACCTTTTCAGGCTCTTCATATTTTTGAACACCACTTTATGCTCCTCCTATTTTACAGAGAGTTTCATGCTCCTCATGTATTTCACACCTTTTAAGGCTCTTCATATTTTTCACACCTTTTCAGGCTCTTCATGTTTTTCAACACCATTTCATGCTGCTTCTATTTTTCAGACCGTTTCATGCTCCTCATATTTTTGACACCTTTTGAAGCTCTTCATATTTTTCACACCTTTTCAGGCTCTTCATGTGTTTGAACTCCGCTTCATGCTCCTCTTCTTTTTCAGACCGTTTCATGCTCCTCATATTTTTGACACCTTTTCAAGCTCTTCATATTTTTCACACCTTTTCAGGCTCTTCATGTGTTTGAACACCGCTTCATGCTCCTCCTCTTTTTCAGACAGTTTCATGTTCCGCATATTTTTCACACGTTTTGAAGCTCTTCATATTTTTCACACCTTTTCAGGCTCTTCATGTTTTTCATACCACTTCTTGCTTCTCCTATTTTTCAGACCGATTAATGCTCCTCATATTTTTGACACCTTTTGAAGCTCTTCATATTTTTCACACGTTTTGAAGCTCTTCATATTTTTCGCACCTTTTCAGGCTCTTCATGTTTTTCAACACCACTTCTTGCTTCTCCTATTTTTCAGACCGTTTCATGGTCATCTCGTTTTTGATATCTTTTGAAGCTCTTCATATTTTTCACACCTTTTGAAGCTCTTCATATTTTTCACACGTTTTCAGGCTCTTCATGTTTTTTACCACCGCTTCATGCTCATCCTATTTTCCAGACCGTTTCATGCTCCTGATATTTTTGACACGTTTTGAAGCTCTTCATATTTTTCACACATTTTGAAGCTCTTCATATATTTCACACCTTTTCAGGCTCTTCATGATTTTTAACAACACTTCATGCTCCTCCTATTTTTCAGACTGTTTCATGCTCATCTCATATTTGACACCTTTAGAAGCTCTTCTTATTTTTCACACCTTTTCATGCTCTTCATGTTTTGCTACACCACTTCATGCTCCTCCATTTTTCAGACCATTTCATGCTCATCTCATTTTTGACACCTTTTGAAGCTCTTCATATTTTTCACACCTTTTCAGGCTCTTCATGTTTTTGAACACCGCTTCATGCTCCTCCTATTTTTCAGACCGTACCCTGCTCCTCATATTTTTCACACCTATTGAAGCTCTTAATATTTTTCACAACTTTGCAGGCTCTTCATGTTTTTGAACACCACTTCATGCTCCTCCTATTTTACAGAGAGTTTCAGGCCCCTCATGTATTTCACACCTTTTGAAGCTCTTCATATTTTTCACACCTTTTCAGTCTCTTCATGTTTTTCAACACCGTTTCATGCTGCTTATATTTTTCAGACCGTTTCATGCTCCTCATATCTTTCACACCTTTTGAAGCTCTTCATATTTTTCACACCTTTTCAGGCTCTTCATGTTTTTGAACACTGCTTCATGCTCCTCCTATTTTTCAGGTCATTTCATGCTCCTCATATTTTTGAAACCTTTTGAAGCTCTTCATATTTTTCACTCCTTTTCAGGCTCCACATGTTTTTGAACAGCGCATCATGCTCCTCCTATTTTCAGACCGTTCCATGCTCCTCATATTTTTGACACCTTTTGAAGCTCTTCATAAATTTCACACCTTTTCAGGCTCTTCATGTTTTTCAACACAACTTCATCCTCCAAATATTTTTCAGATGGCTTCATGCTCATCTCATTTTTGACACCTTTTGAAGCTCTTCATATTTTTGACATCTTTTGAAGCTCTTCATATTTCTCACACTTTTTCAGGCTCTTCATGTTTTTCATCACCGCTTCATGCTCCTCCTATTTTTCAGACCGTTTCATGCTCCTCAAATTTTTGACACCTTTTAAAGCTCTTCATATATTTCACACCTTTTCAGGCTCGTCATTTTTTTGAACACCACTTCATGCTCCTCCTATTTTTCAGACCGTTTCATGCTCCTCATATTTTTGACACCTTTTGAAGCTCCTCATATTTTTCACACCTTTTGAAGCTCTTCATATTTTTCACACCTTTTGAAGCTCTTCATATTTTTCACAACTTTTCAGGCTCTTCATGTTTTTGAACACCGTTTCATGCTCCTCCTATATTTCAGACCATTTCATGCTCCTCATATTTTTGACAGCGTTTAGAGCTCTTCAAATATTTCACACATTTTCAGGCTATTCATGTTTTTCAACACAAATTCATGCTCCCCCTTTTTTTCAGACCGTTTCATGCTCATCTCATTTTTGACATCTTTTGAAACTCTTCATATTTTTCACACCTTTTGAAGCTCTTCATATTTTTCACAGCTTTTGAAGCTCTTCATATTTTTCACACCTTTTCAGGATTTCATGTTTTGAACACCGCTTCATAGTCCTCCAATTTTTCTGAATGTTTCGTTCTCCTCATATTTTTCAGACCGTTTCATGCTCCTCATATATTTCACACCTTTTGAATCTCTTCACGTTTTCACACCTTTTGAATCCCTTCATATTTTCACACCTTTTCAGGCTCCTCATGTTTTTGAAAAAGGCTTCATGCTCCTCCTATATTTCAGACCGTGTCATGCTCCTCATATTTTTGACACCTTTTTAAGGTCTTCATATTTTTCACACCTTTTCAGTCTCTTCAAGTTTTTGAACACTGGTACATGCTCCGCCTATTTTTCACACCTTTTGAAGCTCTTCAAATTTTTCACACCTTTTCAGGCTCTTCATGTTGTCAACACCGTTTCATGCTCCTCCTATTTTTCAGACCGTTTCATGCTCCTCATATTTTTGACACCTTTTGAAGCTCTTCATATATTTCACACCTTTTCAGGCTCTTCATGTTTTTGAACACCGCTTCATGCTCCTCCTATTTTTCAGACCGTTTCATGCTCCTCATATTTTTGACACCTTTTGAAGCTCTTCATATTTTTCACACATTTTCAGGCACCTCATATTTTTAAACACCGCATCATGCTCCTCCTATTTTCAGACCGTTTCATGCTCCTGATGTATTTTACACCTTTGGAAGCTCTTCACATTGTTCACACCTTTTCAGGCTCTTCATGTTTCTGAACACCGTTTCAAGCTGTTCCTAATTTTCAGACCGCTTCATGCTCCTCTCATTTTTGACACCTTTTGAAGCTCTTCATATTTTTGACAACTTTTGAGGCTCTTCATATTTCTCACACGTTTTCAGGTTGTTCATGTTTTTCAACACCGCTTCATGCTCCTCCCCTTTTTCAGACCGTTTAATGCTCATCTCATTTTTGATACATTTTGAAGGTCTTCATATTTTTCACACCTTTTGAAGCTCTTCATATTTTCACAACTTTTCAGGCTTTTCATGTTTTTGAACACCGTTTCATGCTCCTGCATATTTCAGACCGATTCTTGCTGCTCATATGTTTGACCTGTTTTGAAGCTCTTCATATTTTTCACACCTTTTCAGGCTCTTCATGTTTTTCAACACCGCTTCATGCTCCTCCTATTTTTTACACCTTTTGAAGCTCTTCATATTTTTCACACCTTTTCAGGCTGTTCATGTTTTTGAACATGGTTTCATGTTCCTCCTATTTTTCAGACCGTTTCATGCTCCTCATTTATTTCACACCTTTTGAAGCTCTTCATATTTTTCAAGCTTTTTCAGGCTCTTCATGTTTTTGAACACCGCTTCATGCTCCTCCTATTTTTCAAACCTTTTCATGATCCTCATGTATTTCAGACGTTTGAAACTCTTCATATTTTTCACACCTTTTGAAGCTCTTCATATTTTTCACAACTTTTCAGGCCTTTCATGTTTTCAACACAGTTTCAGGCTCCACCTATTTTTCAGACCGTTTCATGCTCCTCATATTTTTGACACCTTTTGAAGGTCTTCATATTATTCACACCTTTTCAGGCTCTTCATGTTTTTGAACATCGTTTCATGCTCCTCCTATTTTTCAGAATGTTTCATGCTCCTCTTATTTTTCACACCTTTTGAAGCTCTTCATATTTTTGCCACCTTTTCAGGCTCTTCATGTATTTCAACACAGTTTCATGCTCCTCCTATTGTTCCAACCGTTTCAAGCTTCTCATATTTTTGACACCTTTTGAAGCTCATCATATTTTTCACACCTTTTCATGCTCTTCATGTTTTTCAACACCGTTACATGATTCTCCTATTTTTCAGACTGTTTCATCCTCCTCATATTTTTGACACTTTTTGAAGCTCTTCATGTTTTTCACACCATTTAGGATCTTCATGATTTTCAACACCGCTTCATACTCCTCCTATTTTTCAGACCGTTTCATGCTCCACATACTTTTGACACCTTTTGAAGCTCTTCATATTTTTCACACCTTTTCAGTCTCTTCATGTCTTTCAACACCGCTTCATGCTCCTCCTATTTTTCAGACCGTATCATGCTCCTCGTATTTTTGACACGATTTGAAGCTCTTCATATAATTCACACTTTTTCAGGCTCTTCAAGATTTTCAACACCGTTTCATGCTCCTCCTATTTTTCAAACCGTTTCAAGCTTCTCATATTTTTGACACCTTTTGAAGCTCTTCATAATTTTCACACCTTTTCAGGCTCTTCATGTTGTTGAACACGGTTTCATGCTTCTCCTATGTTTCAGACCGTTTCATGCTCCTCATATTTTTGACACCTTTTGAAGCTCTTCATATTTTTCACACCTTTTCAGGCTCTTCATGTTTTTGAACACCGTTTCATGCTCCTCATATTTTTGACATATTTTGAAACTCTTCATATTTTTGCCACCTTTTGAAGCTCTTCATATCTTTCACACCTTTTCAGGCTCTTCATATTTTTCACACCTTTTCATGCTCTTCATGTTTTTCAACACCACTTCATACTCCTCATATTTTTGACACATTTTGAAGCTCTTCATATTTTTCAAACTTTTTGAACCTCTTCATATTTTTCACACCTTTTCAGGCTCTTCATGTTGTTTAACGCCGCTTCATGCTCCTGCTATTTTTCTGACCGTTTGATACTCCTCATATTTTCACACCTTTTAAGCTATTCATATTTTTCACACCTTTTCAGGCTCTTCATGTTTTTGAACACCATTTCATGCTCCTCCTATTTTTGACACCTTATGGAACTCCTCATATTTTTCACACCTATTCAGGCTCTTCATGTTTTTGAACACCGTTTTATGTTACTCCTATTTTTCTGACCGTTTCATGCTCCTCATATTTTTGACACCTTTGAAGCTCTTCATATTTTCATTCCTTTTCAGGCTCTTCATGTGTTCAACAACGCTTCATGCTCCTCCTATTTTTCAGAAAGTTTCATGCTCCTCATATGTTTGACACTTTTTGAAGCTCTTCATATTTTTTACACCTTTTGAAGCTCTTCATATTTTTCACATCTTTTCAGGCTCTTCATGTATTTCAACACCAGGTCATGCTCCTCCTATTTTTCAGAACTTTTCCTGCTCCTCATATTTTTGACACCTTTTGAAGCTCCTCATATATTTCACACCTTGTCAGGCTCTTCATGTTTTTCAACTCCGCTTCATGCTCCTCCTATTTTTCAGACCGTTTCATGCTCCTCATATTTTTGACACTTTTTGAAACTCTTCATATTTTTCACACCTTTTCAGGCTCTTCATGTTTTGAACAAAACTTCATGCTCCTCCTATTTTTCAGACAGTTTCATTTTCCTCATATTTTTGACACCTTTTTAAGCTCTTCATATATTTCACACCTTTCAGGCTCTTTATGTTTTTGAACACCGTTTCATGCTCCTCCTATTTGTCTGACCGTTTCATGCTCCTCATATTTTTGACACCTTTTTAAGCTCTTCATGTATTTCACAGCTTTTCAGTCTCTTCATGGTTTTGAACAGCGTTTCATGCTCCTCCTATTTTTCAGACCGTTTCATGCTCCTCATATTTTTCACTCCTTTTTAGGCTCTGCATATTGTTCACACCTTTTCAGGATCTACATGTTTGTCAACACCGTTTCATTCTCCTCCTATATTTGAGACCGTTTCAAGCTCCTCATATTTTTGACACCTTTTGAAGCTCTTCATACATTTCTCACATTTTCAGTCTCTTCATGGTTTTGAACACCGTTTCATGCTCCTCATTTTTTTCAAATCTTTTGATGCTTTTCATATTTTTCACACATTTTCAGGCTCTTCATGTTTTTGAACATGGTTTCATGCTTCTCCTATTTTTCAGACCATTTCATGCACCTCATATTTTTGACACCTTTTGAAGCTCTTCATATTTTTCACAAATTTTCAGTATCTTCAATTTTTTGAACACCGTTTCATGCTCCTGATATTTTTCAGACCTTTTGAATCTCTTCATATTTTTCACAAATTTTCAGGTTCTTCATGTTTTTGAACACCATTTCATGATCCTCCTATTTTTCAGACCGTGTCATGCTCCTCATAATTTTGACACCTTTAGGGCTCTTCATATTTTACACACCTTTTCGGGCTGTTCATGTTTTTGAACACTGCTTCATACTCCCCCTATTTTTCAGACCGTTCCCTGCTCTTCATATTTCTGACACTTTTTGAAGCTCTTCATATTTTTCACACATTTTCAGGCTCTTTATGTTTTTGAACATGGTTTCATGCTTCTCCTATTTTTCAGACCGTTTCATGCTCCTCATATTTTTGACACCTTTTGAAGCTCTTCATAGTTTTCACACCTTTTGAAGCTCTTCATATTTTTCACACCTTTTCAGGCTCTTCATGTTTTCCAACACCACTTCATGCTCCTCCTCTTTTTCAGACCGTTTCATGCTCCTCATATTTTTGACTCGTTTTGAAACTCTTTATATTTTTCACACCTTTTCAGGCTCTTCATGTTTTTCAACAGTGCCTCATGCTCCTCGTAATTTTCAGACCGTTTCATGCTCCTCATATTTTTGACACATTTTGAAGCTCTTCATATTTTTGACACCTTTTCACGCTCTTCATGTTTTCAACGCCGCTTCATGCTCCTCCTATTTTTCAGACCGTTTCATGCTCCTCATCTTTTGACACCTTTTGAAGGTCTTCATATTTTTCACACCTTTTCAGTATTCAAGTTTTTGAACACCGCTTCATGCTCCTCATATTTTTCACAGCTTCTGAAGCTCTTCATATTTTTCTCACCTTTTCAGGCTCTTAATATTTTTGAACATCGTTTCGTGCTCCTCTTATTTTCAGAACGTTTCATGCTCCTCATATTTTTGACACTTTTTGAAGCTCTTCATATTTTTCACACCTTTTGAAGCTCTTCATATTTTTCACACTTTTTCAGGCTCTTCATGTTTTTGAACACCGCTTCATGCTCCTTCTATTTTTCAGAGAGTTTCATGCACCTCATGTATTTCACACCTTTTGAAGCTCTTCATATTTTTCAAACCTTTTCAGGCTCTTCATGTCTTTCAACACCGCTTCATGCTCCTCCTATTTTTCAGACCGTATCATGCTCCTCGTATTTTTGACACGTTTTGAAGCTCTTCATATAATTCACACTTTTTCAGGCTCTTCAAGATTTTCAACACCGTTTCATGCTCTTCCTATTTTTCAGACTATTTCATGCTCCTCATATATTTGACACCTTTTGAAGCTCTTCATATTTTTCACACCTTTTCAGGCTCTTCATATTTTTGTACACCGTTTCATGCTCCTCCTATTTTTTAGAAGTTTCATGCTCCTCATATTTTTGACACCTTTTGAAGCTCTTCATGTATTTCACACCTATTCAGGCTCTTCATGTTTTTGAATACCGTTACATGATTCTCCTATTTTTCAGACTGTTTCATGCTCCGCATATTTTTGACACCTTTTGAAGCTCTTCATATTTTTCACACCTTTTGAAGCTCTTCATATTTTTCACACCTTTTCAGGCTCTTCATGTTTTTCAACACCGTTTCATGCTCCTCCTATTTTTCAGACCGTTTCATGCTCCTCATATTTTGACATGTTTTGAATCTCTTCATATTTTTCACATCTTTTCAGGCGCTTCAGGTTTTCAACACCGTTTCATGCTCCTCCTATTTTTCAGACCGTTTCATGCTCCTCATATTTTTGATACCTTTTGAAGCTATTCATATTTTTCACAACTTTTCAGACCTTTCATGTTTTCAGCACAGTTTCATGCTCCGCCTATTTTTCAGCACTTTTCATGCTCCTCATATTTTTCACGACTTTTGAAGCTCTTCATATATTTCACACTTTTTCAGGCTCTTCTTGTTTTGGAACACCGCTTCATGCTTCTCCTATATTTCACACCTTTTCATAATCTTCATATTTTCCACGCCTTTTTAAGCTCATCGTATTTTTCACACCATTTCAGGCTCTTCATGTTTATGAACAAAGTTTCATGCTCCTCCTATTTTTCAGACCGTTTCATGTTCCTCATATTGTTGACACTTTTTGAAACTCTTCATATTTTTCACACCTTTTCAGACTCTTAATGATTTTCAACACCGTTTCATGCTCCTCCTATTTTTCAGAACGTTTCATGCTCCTCATATTTTTGACACCTTTTGAAGCTCTTCATATTTTTCACACCTTTTCAGGCTCTTCATATTTTTCCACACCACTTCATGCTCATCCTATTTTTCAGACCGTTTCATGCTCCTCATATTTTTGACATCTTTTGAAGCTCTTCTTATTTTTCACACCTTTTCAGGCTCTTCATGTTCTTCAACACAGCTTCATGCTCCTCCTATTTTTCAGACCGTTTCATGCTCATCTCATTTTTGACACCTTTTGAAGATCTTCATATTTTTCACACCTTTTCAGGCTCTTCATGTTTTTGAACACCGCTTCATGCTAATCCCATTTTTCAAACCATATCATGCTCCTCATAATTTTCACACCTTTTTAAGCTCTTCATATTTTTCACACCTTTTCAGGCTCTTCATGTTTTTGAATACTACTTCATGCTCCTTCTATTTTTCAGAGAGTTTCATGCTCCTCATGTATTACACACCTTTTGAAGCTCTTCATATTTTTCACACTTTTACAGGCTCTTCATGTGTTTCCACACCACTTCATGCTACTCAGATTTTTCAGCTCGTTTCATGCTGCTCATGAATTTCACACCTTTTGAAGCTCTTCATATTTTTCACACCTTTTCAGGCTCTTCCTGTTTTGATCACCGTTTCATGCTCCTCCTATTTTTCAGACCGTTTCATGCTCCTCATAATTTTTGACACCTTTTAAAGGTCTTCATTATTTTCACACCTTTTCTGGCACTTCATGTTTTTGAACACAACTTCATGCTCCTCCTATTTTTCAGACCATTTCATATTCCTCATATTTTTCACACCTTTTGAAGCTCTTCATATTTTTCACACCTTTTCAGGCTCTTCATGTTTTTGAACACCGTTGCATGATCCTCCTATTTTTCAGACCGTTTCATGCTCCTCATATACTTGACACATTTTTAAGCTCTTCATATATTTCACACATTTTCACGCTATTCATGTTTTTCAACACCGCTTCATGCTCCTTGTATTTTTAAGACCGTTTCATGCTCCTCATATTTTTGACACCTTTTGAAGCTCTTCATATTTCTCACACCTTTTCAGGCTCTTCATGTTTTTCAACACCGCTTCATGCTCCTCCTATTTTACAGACCGTTTCATGCTCATCTCATTTTTGACACCTTTTGAAGCTTTTCATATTTTTCACACCTTTTCAGGCTCTTCATGATTTTGAACACCGCTTCATGCTAATCCTATTTTTCAAACCATATCATGCTCCTCATATTTTTCACACCATTTTAAACTCTTCATATTTTTCACACCTTTACAGGCTCTTCATGTTTTTGAACACCGCTTCATGCTCCTCCTATTTTTCAGACCGTTTCATGCTCCTCATATTTCACACCTTTTGAAGCTCTTCATATTTTTCACACCTTTTCAGTCTCTTCATGTTTTTGAACACCGCTTCATGCTAATCCCATTTTTCAAACCATATCATGCTCCTCATATATTTCACACCTTTTTAAGCTCTTCATATTTTTCACACCTTTTCAGGCTCTTCATGTTCTTGAACACTACTTCATGCTCCTTCTATTTTTCAGAGAGTTTCATGCTCCTCATGTATTACACACCTTTTGAAGCTCTTCATATTTTTCACACCTTTACAGTCTCTTCATGTTTTTTAACACCACTTCATGCTCCTCCTATATTTCAAACCGTTTCATGCTCCTCATATTTTTGACATCTTTTGAAGCTTTTCATATTTTTCACACCTTTTCAGGCTCTTCAAGTTTTTCAACACCGCTTCATGCTCCTCCTTTGTTGCAGACCGTTTCATGCTCCTCATATTTTTGATACCTTTTGATGATCTTCATATTTTTCACACCTTTTCAGGCTCTTCATTTTTTCAACACCACTTCATGCTCCTCCTATTTTTCAGACCATTTCATGGTCATCTCATTTTTTAAACCATTTGAAGCTTTTCGTATTTTTCACAACGTTTCAGGCTCTTCAAGTTTTTGAACACCGCTTCATGCTCCTCCTATTTTTCAGACCGTTTCATGCTCCTCATATTTTTCACACTTTTTGAAGCTCTTCATATTTTTCACACCTTTTCAGGCTCTTCATGTTTTTCTACACCGCTTCATGCTCCTCCTATATTTCAGACCGTTTCATGCTCCTCATATTTTACACCTTTTGAAGCTCTTCATATTTTTCACACCTTTTCAGGCTCTTCATGTTTTTGATCACCGTTACATTCTCCTCCTGCTATTCAGACCGTTTCATGCTCCTCATATTTTTGACACTTTTTAAAGCTCTTTATATATTTCACACATTTTCAGGCTCTTCATGTTTTTGAACACAGCTTCATGCTCCTCCTATTTTTCAGACCGTTTCATGCTCCTCATATACTTGACACATTTTTAAGCTCTTCATATATTTCACACATTTTCAGGCTATTCATGTTTTTCAAAACCGCTTCATGCTCCTTGTATTTTTAAGACCGTTTCATGCTCCTCATATTTTTGACACCTTTTTAAGCTCTTCCTATTTTTCACACCTTTTTAAGCTCTTCATATTTCTCACACCTTTTCAGGCTCTTCATGTTTTTCAACAACGCTTCATGCACCTCCTATTTGTCAGACCGTTTCATGCTCATCTCATTTTTGACACCTTTTGAATCTTTTCATATTTTTCACACCTTCTCAGGCTCTTCATGTTTTTGAACACTGCTTCATGCTAATCCTATTTTTCAAACCATATCATGCTCCTCATATTTTTCACACCTTTTAAGCTCTTCATATTTTTCACACTTTTTCAGGCTCTTCATGTTTTTCAACACCGCTTCATGCTCCTCCTATTTTTCAGACCGTTTCATGCTCATCAAATTTTTGACACCTTTTGAAGCTCTTCATATTTTTCACACCTTTTGAAGCTCTTCATATTTTTCACACCTTTTCAGACTATTCATGTTTTTCAACACTGCTTCATGCTCCTTGTATTTTTAAGACCGTTTCATGCTCCTCATATTTTTGACACCGTTTTAAGCTCTTCATATTTCTCATACCTTTTCAGGCTCTTCATGTTTTTCAACAACGCTTCATGCACCTCCTATTTTTCAGACCGTTTCATGCTCATCTCATTTTTGACACCTTTTGAAGCTTTTCATATTTTTCACACCTTTTCAGGCTCTTCATGTTTTTCCACACCACATCATGCTTCTCCTAATTTTCAGCAAGTTTCATGCTCCTCATGTATTTCACACCTTTTGAAGCTCTTCATATTTTTTAAAACTTTTCAGGCTCTTCCTGTTTTTGAACAGCGCTTCATGCTCCTCCTATATTTCAGACCGTTTCATGCTCCTCATGTATTACACACCTTTTGAAGCTCTGCATTTTTTTCACACATTTACAGGCTCTTCATGTTTTTGATCACCGTTTCATGCTCCTCCTATTTTTCAGACCATTTCATGCTCCTCATATTTTTGACACCTTTTGAAGCTCTTCGTATTTTTCACACCTTTTCAGGTCTCTTCATGTTTTTATACACCGTTTCATGCTAATCCCATTTTTCAAACCATATCATGCTCCTCATATTTTTCACACCTCTTCAAGCTTTTCATATTTTTCACAACGTTTCAGGCTCTTCAAGTTTTTGAACAGGGCTTCAAGTTCTTCCTATTTTTCAGACCGTTTCATCCTCCTCATATTTTTGACACCTTTTGATGCTCTTCATATTTTTCACAACTTTTCAGGCTCTTCATTTTTTCAACACCGCTTCATACTCCTCCTATTTTTCAGACCGTTTCATGCTCATCTCATTTTTGACACCTCTTGAAGCTTTTCATATTTTTCACAACGTATCAGGCTCTTCAAGTTTTTGAACACCGCTTCATGTTCTTCCTATTTTTCAGACCGTTTCATGCTCCTCATATTTTTGACACCTTTTGAAGTTCTTCATATTTTTCACACCTTTTCAGGCTCTTCATGTTTTTGAACACCGCTTCATGCTCCTCCTACTTTTCAGAGAGTTTCCTGCTCCTCATGTATTTCACACCTTTTGAAGCTCTTCATATTTTTCAAAACTTTTCAGGCTCTTCATATTTTTCCACACCACTTCATGCTCATCCTATTTTTCAGACCGTTTCATGCTCCTCATATTTTTGACACCTTTTGAAGCTCTTCATATTTTTCACACCTTTTCAGGCTCTTCATGTTTTTCAAAACCGTTTCATGCTGCTTCTATTTTTCAGACCGTTTCATGCTCCTCATATTTTTCACACCTTTTGAAGCTCTTCATATTTTTCACACCCTTTTAAGATCTTCATGTTTTTGAACACAGCTTCATGCTCCTCCTATTTTTCAGACCGTTTCATGCTCCTCATATTTTTGACACTTTTTGAAGCTTTTCATATTTTTCACATCTTTTCAGGCTCTTCATGTTTTTCAACACCATTTCATGATCCTCCTATTTTTCAGACCGTTTCATGCTCATCTCATTTTTGACACCTTTTGAAGCTTTTCATATTTTTCACACATTTTCAGGCTCTTCATATTTTTCCACACCACTTCATGCTTCTCCTATTTTTCAGCCCGTTTCATGCTCCTCATGTATTTCACACCTTTGAAGCTCTTCATATTTTTCACACCTTTTCAGCCTCTTCATGTTTTTGGTCACCGTTTCATGCTCCTCCTCTTTTTCAGACCGTTTCATGCTCCTCATATTTTTGACACCTTTTGAAACTCTTCATATTTTTCACACGTTTTCAGCTCTTAATGTTTTTCAACACCGCTTCATGCTCTTCCTATTTTTCAGACCGTTTCATGCTCATCTCATTTTTGACACCTTTTGAAGCTCTTCATATTTTTCACACGTTTTCAGCTCTTAATGTTTTTCAACACCGCTTCATGCTCTTCCTATTTTTCAGACCGTTTCATGCTCATCTCAATTTTGACACCTTTTGAAGCTCTTCATATTTTTCACACATTTTCAGGCTCTTCATGTTTTTGAACATCGCTTCATGCTCCTCCTATTTTTTAGAGAGTTTCATGCTCCTCATGTATTTCACACCTTTTGAAGCTCTTCATATTTTTCACAACTTTTCAGGCTCTTCATGATTTTCAACACCGCTCATGCTCCTCCTATTTTTCAGACCGTTTCATGCTCATCTCATTTTTGACACCTTTTTAATCTCTTCATATTTTTCAAAACTTTTGAAGCTCTTCATATTTTTAATATTTTTGAAGCTCTTCATATTTTCACACGTTTTCACACTCTTCATGTTTTTCAACACCGCTTAATGCTCCTCCTATTTTTCAAACCGTATCATGCTCCTCATATTTTTGACACTTTTTGAAGCTCTTCATATTTTTCACTCATTTTCAGGCTCTTCATATTTTTCAACACCACTTCATGCTCCTCCTATTTTTGAGACCGTTTGGTGCTTCGCATATTTTTGACACCTTTAGGAACTCTTCATATTTTTCACACCTTTTCACGCACTTCATGTTTTTTATCACTGCTTCATGCTCGTCCTATTTTTCAGAACGTTTCATGCTCCTCATATTTTTGACACCTTTTGAAGCTCTTCATATTTTTCACACCTTTTCAGGCTCTTCATGTTTTTCGACACAGCTTCATGCTCCTCCTATTTTTCAGACCGTTTCATTCTCCTCATATTTTTGACACCTTTTGAAGCTCTTCATATTTTTCACACATTTTCAGGCTCTTCATGTTTTTCGACACAGCTTCATGCTCCTCCTATTTTTCAGACCGTTTCATTCTCCTCATATTTTTGACACCTTTTGAAGCTCTTCATATTTTTCACACATTTTCAGGCTCTTCATGTTTTTGAACATCGCTTCATGCTCCTCCTATTTTTCAGAGAGTTTCATGCTCCTCATGTATTTCTCACCTTTTGAAGCTCTTCATATTTTTCACACATTTTCAGGCTCTTCATGTTTTTGACTATCGCTTCATGCTCCTCCTATTTTTCAGACCGTTTCATGCTCCTCATATTTTTGACACCTTTTGAAGCTCTTCATATTTTTCACAACTTTTCAGGCTCTTCATGTTTTTCAACACCGCTTCATGCACGTCCTATTTTTGAGACCGTTTCATGCTCATCTCATTTTTGACACCTTTTGAAGTTTTTCATATTTTTCACAACTTTTCAGGCTCTTCATGTTTTTGAACACCGCTTCATGCTAATCCTATTTTTCAAACCATATCATGCTCCTCATATTTTTCACACCTTTTGAAGCTCTTCATATATTTCACACCTTTTCAGGCTCTTCCTGTTTTTGAACACCACTTCATGCTCCTTCTCTTTTTCAGAGAGTTTTATGCTCCTCATGTATTTCACACCTTTTGAAGCTCTTCATATTTTTCACACCTTTTCAGGCTCTTCATGTTTTTCAACACCGCTTCATGCTGCTCATATTTTTCAGACCGTTTCATGCTCCTCATATTTTTGACACCTTTTGAAGCTCTTCATTTATTTCATGCCTTTTAAGGCTCTTCATATTTTTCAACACCGCTTCATGCTGCTCATATTTTTCAGACCGTTTCATGCTCCTCATATTTTTGACACCTTTTGAAGCTCTTCATATTTTTCACACGTTTTCAGTCTATTCATGTTTTTGAACACCATTTCAGGCTCCTCCTATTTTTCAGAGAGTTTCATGCTCCTCATGTATTTCACACCTTTGAAAGCTCTTCATATTTTTCAAAGATTTTGAAGCTCTTCATATTTTTCACACCTTTTCAGGCTCTTCATGTTTTTCAACACCATTTCATGCTCCTCCTATTTTTCAAACCGTTTCATGTTCCTCATAATTTTGACAGCTTTTGAAGATCTTCATAATTTTCACACATTTTCAGGCTCTTCATGTGTTTGAACACCGCTTCATGTTCCTCCTATTTTTCAGACCGTTTCATGCTCCTCATATTTTTGACACCTTTTGAAACTCTTCATATTTTTCACATGTTTTCAGCTCTTAATGATTTTCAACACCGCTTCATGCTCTTCCTATTTTTCAGACCGTTTCATGCTCATCTCATTTTTGACACCTTTTGAAGCTCTTCATATTTTTCACACGTTTTCAGCTCTTAATGTTTTTCAACACCGCTTCATGCTCTTCCTATTTTCAGACCGTTTCATGCTCATCTCAATTTTGACACCTTTTGAAGCTCTTCATATTTTTCACACATTTTCAGGCTCTTCATGTTTTTGAACATCGCTTCATGCTCCTCCTATTTTTCAGAGAGTTTCATGCTCCTCATGTATTTCACACCTTTTGAAGATCTTCATATTTTTCACACCTTTTCAGGCTCTTCTTGATTTTCAACACCGCTCATGCTCCTCCTATTTTTCAGACCTTTTCATGCTCATCTCATTTTTGACACCTTTTTAATCTCTTCATATTTTTCAAAACTTTTGAAGCTCTTCATATTTTTAATATTTTTGAAGCTCTTCATATTTTCACACGTTTTCACACTCTTCATGTTTTTCAACACCGCTTCATGCTCCTCCTATTTTTCAAACCGTATCATGCTCCTCATATTTTTGACACTTTTTGAAGCTCTTCATATTTTTCACTCATTTTCAGGCTCTTCAAATTTTTCAACACCACTTCATGCTCCTCCTATTTTTGAGACCGTTTGGTGCTTCGCATATTTTTGACACCTTTAGGAACTCTTCATATTTTTCACACCTTTTCAGGCACTTCATGTTTTTTATCACTGCTTCATGCTCGTCCTATTTTTCAGAACGTTTCATGCTCCTCATATTTTTGACACCTTTTGAAGCTCTTCATATTTTTCACACCTTTTCAGGCTATTCATGTTTTTCGACACAGCTTCATGCTCCTCCTATTTTTCAGACCGTTTCATTCTCCTCATATTTTTGACACCTTTTGAAGCTCTTCATATTTTTCACACATTTTCAGGCTCTTCATGTTTTTCGACACAGCTTCATGCTTCTCCTATTTTTCAGACCGTTTCATTCTCCTCATATTTTTGACACCTTTTGAAGCTCTTCATATTTTTCACACATTTTCAGGCTCTTCATGTTTTTGAACATCGCTTCATGCTCCTCCTATTTTTCAGAGAGTTTCATGCTCCTCATGTATTTCACACCTTTTGAAGCTCTTCATATTTTTCACACATTTTCAGGCTCTTCATGTTTTTGACCATCGCTTCATGCTCCTCCTATTTTTCAGACCGTTTCATGCTCCTCATATTTTTGACACTTTTTGAAGCTCTTCATATTTTTCACAACTTTTCAGGCTCTTCATGTTTTTCAACACTGCTTCATGCACGTCCTATTTTTTAGACCGTTTCATGCTCATCTCATTTTTGACACCTTTTGAAGTTTTTCATATTTTTCACAACTTTTCAGGCTCTTCATGTTTTTGAACACCGCTTCATGCTAATCCTATTTTTCAAACCATATCATGCTCCTCATATTTTTCACACCTTTTGAAGCTCTTCATATATTTCACACCTTTTCAGGCTCTTCCTGTTTTTGAACACCACTTCATGCTCCTTCTCTTTTTCAGAGAGTTTTATGCTCCTCATGTATTTCACACCTTTTGAAGCTCTTCATATTTTTCACACCTTTTCAGGCTCTTCATGTTTTTCAACACCGCTTCATGCTGCTCATATTTTTCAGACCGTTTCATGCTCCTCATATTTTTGACACCTTTTGAAGCTCTTCATTTTTTTCATGCCTTTTAAGGCTCTTCATATTTTTCAACACCGCTTCATGCTGCTCATATTTTTCAGACCGTTCATGCTCCTCATATTTTTGACACCTTTTGAAGCTCTTCATATTTTTCACACGTTTTCAGTCTATTCATGTTTTTGAACACCATTTCAGGCTCCTCCTATTTTTCAGAGAGTTTCATGCTCCTCATGTATTTCACACCTTTGAAAACTCTTCATATTTTTCAAAGATTTTGAAGCTCTTCATATTTTTCACACCTTTTCAGGCTCTTCATGTTTTTCAACACGGTTTCATGCTCCTCCTATTTTTCAAACCGTTTCATGTTCCTCATAATTTTGACACCTTTTGAAGATCTTCATAATTTTCACACATTTTCAGGCTCTTCATGTGTTTGAACACCGCTTCATGTTCCTCCTATTTGTCAGACCGTTTCATGCTCCTCATATTTTTGACAACTTTTGAAGCTCTCATATTTTTCATACCTTTTGAACCTCTTCATGTTTTTGAACACTGCTTCATGCTCCTCGTATTTTTCAGATCGTTTCATGCTCCTCATATTTTTGACACTTTTTGAGCTCTTCATATTTTTCAAACCTTTTCAGGCTCTTCATGTTTTCGAACTCTGCTTCATGCTCCTCCTATTTTTCAGACCGTTTCATTCTCCTCATATTTTTGACACCTTTTGAAGCTCTTCATATTTTTCAAACCTTTTCAGGCTCTTCATGTTTTTCGACACAGCTTCATGCTCCTCCTATTTTTCAGACCGTTTCATTCTCCTCATATTTTTGACACCTTTTGAAGCTCTTCATATTTTCCACACCTTTTCAGGCTCTTCATGTTTTTGATCACCGTTTCATGCTCCTTCTATTTTTCAGATCGTTTCATGCTCATCATATTTTTGACACTTTTTGAACTCTTCATATTTTTCACACCTTTTCAGGCTCTTCATGTTTTTGAACACCGCTTCATGATCCTGCTGATTTTCAGACCGTTTCATGCTCTTCATATTTTTGAAACATTTTGAAGCTCTTCATATTTTTCACACCTTTTCAGGCTCTTCATGTTTTTCTCCACCACTTCATGCTCCTCCTATTTTTCAGACCGTTTCATGCTCATCTCATTTTTGTCACCTTTGAAGCTCTTCATATTTTTCACACCTTTTAAAGCTCTTCATATTTTTCACAAGTTTTCAGGCTCTTCATGTTTTTCAAAACCGTTTCATGCTGCTTCTATTTTTCAGACCGTTTCATGCTCCTCATATTTTTCACACCTTTTGAAGCTCTTCATATTTTTCACACCCTTTTAAGATCTTCATGTTTTTGAACACAGCTTCATGCTCCTCCTATTTTTCAGACCGTTTCATGCTCCTCATATTTTTGACAACTTTTGAAGCTCTTCATATTTTTCACACCTTTTCAGGCTCTTCATATTTTTGAACACAGCTCCATGCTCCTCCTATTTTTCAGACCGTTTCATGCTCCTCATATTTTTGACACTTTTTGAAGCTTTTCATATTTTTCACATCTTTTCAGGCTCTTCATGTTTTTCAACACCATTTCATGATCCTCCTATTTTTCAGACCGTTTCATGCTCATCTCATTTTTGACACCTTTTGAAGCTTTTCATATTTTTCACACATTTTCAGGCTCTTCATATTTTTCCACACCACTTCATGCTTCTCCTATTTTTCATCCCGTTTCATGCTCCTCATGTATTTCACAGCTTTTGAAGCTCTTCATATTTTTCACACCTTTTCAGGCTCTTAATGTTTTTTGTCACCGTTTCATGCTCCTCCTGTTTTTCAGACCGTTTCATGCTCCTCATATTTTTGACACCTTTTGAAGCTCTTCATATTTTTCACACTTTTTCAGCTCTTAATGTTTTTCAACACCGCTTCATGCTTTCCTATTTTTCAGACCGTTTCATGCTCATCTCATTTTTGACACCTTTTGAAGCTCTTCATATTTTTCACACGTTTTCAGCTCTTAATGTTTTTCAACACCGCTTCATGCTCTTCCTATTTTTCAGACCGTTTCATGCTCATCTCAATTTTGACACCTTTTGAAGCTCTTCATATTTTTCACACATTTTCAGGCTCTTCATGTTTTTGAACATCGCTTCATGCTCCTCCTATTTTTCAGAGAGTTTCATGCTTCTCATGTATTTCACACCTTTTGAAGCTCTTCATATTTTTCACACCTTTTCAGGCTCTTCATGATTTTCAACACCGCTCATGCTCCTCCTATTTTTCAAACCGCATCATGCTCCTCATATTTTTGACACTTTTTGAAGCTCTTCATATTTTTCACTCATTTTCAGGCTCTTCATATTTTTCAACACCACTTCATGCTCCTCCTATTTTTGAGACCGTTTGGTGCTCCGCATATTTTTGAAACCTTTAGGAACTCTTCATATTTTTCACACCTTTTCAGGCACTTCATGTTTTTTATCACTGCTTCATGCTCGTCCTATTTTTCAGAACGTTTCATGCTCCTCATATTTTTGACACCTTTTGAAGCTCTCATATTTTTCATACCTTTTGAAGCTCTTCATGTTTTTGAACACTGCTTCATGCTCCTCGTATTTTTCAGATCGTTTCATGCTCCTCATATTTTTGACACTTTTTGAGCTTTTCATATTTTTCAAACCTTTTCAGGCTCTTCATGTTTTTCGACACAGCTTCATGCTCCTCCTATTTTTCAGACCGTTTCATTCTCCTCATATTTTTGACACCTTTTGAAGCTCTTCATATTTTTCACACATTTTCAGGCTCTTCATGTTTTTGAACATCGCTTCATGCTCCTCCTATTTTTCAGAGAGTTTCATGCTCCTCATGTATTTCACACCTTTTGAAGCTCTTCATATTTTTCACACCTTTTCAGGCTCTTCATGATTTTCAACACCGCTCATGCTCCTCCTATTTTTCAGACCGTTTCATGCTCATCTCATTTTTGACACCTTTTGAAGCTCTTCATATTTTTCACACCTTTTCAGGCTCTTCATGTTTTTGAACACTTCTTCATGCTCTTGCTCCTTTTCAGACCGTTTCATGCTCCTCATATTTTTGACACTTTTTGAATCTCTTCATATTTTTCACTCATTTTCAGGCTCTTCATGTTTTTCAACACCACTTCATGCTCCTCCTATTTTTGAGACCGTTTGGTGCTCCTCATATTTTTGACACCTTTAGGAACTCTTCATATATTTCACACCTTTTCAGGCACTTCATATTTTTTATCACTGCTTCATGCTCGTCCTATTTTTCAGAACGTTTCATGCTCCTCATATTTTTGACACCTTTTGAAGCTCTTCATATTTTTCACATTTATGAATCTCTTCATATTTTCCACACGTTTTCAGACAATTCATGTTTTTCAACATCGCTTCATGCTTCTCCTATTTTTCAGACCGTTTCATTCTCCTCATATTTTTGACACCTTTTGAAGCTCTTCATATATTTCACACTTTTTCAGACTTTTCCTTTTATTCAACACGACTTCATGCTCCTCCTATTTTTCAGACCGTTTCATGCTCATCTCATTTTGACACCTTTTGAAGCTCTTCATGTTTTTCTCATCTTTTGAAGCTCTTCATATTTTTCACAACTTTTCAGGCTCTTTATGATATTCAACAGCGCTTCATGCTCCTCCTATTTTTCAGACCGTTTCATGCTCCTCATAATTTTGACACCTTTTGATGCTTTCATATTTTTAACACCTTTTCAGGCTCTTCATCTTTTTCAACACCACTTCATGCTCCTCCTTTTTTGCAGACCGTTTCATGCTACTCATACTTTTAACACTTTTTGAAGCTCTTCATATTTCTCACACCTTTTCAGGCTCTTCATGTTTTTCAACAACGCTTCATGCTCCTCCGATTTTTCAGACCGTTTCATGCTCCTCATATTTTTGACACCTTTTGAAGCTCTTCATATTTTTCACCCCTTTTCAGGCTCTTCATGTTTTTGAACACCGCTTCATGCTTCTCCTATTGTTCAGACCGTTTCATGCTCCTCATATTTTTGACACCTTTTGAAGCTCTTCATATTTTTCACTACTTTTCAGGCTCTTCATGTTTTTCAACACCGCTTCATGCACGTCCTATTTTTCAGACCGTTTCATGCTCATCTCATTTTTGACACCTTTTGAAGGTTTTCATATTTTTCACAACTTTTCAGGCTCTTCATGTTTTTGAACACCGCTTCATGCTAATCCTATTTTTCAAACCATATCATGCTCCTCATATTTTTCACACCTTTTGAAGCTCTTCATATATTTCACACCTTTCAGGCTCTTCATGTTTTTGAACACCACTTCATGCTCCTTCTCTTTTTCAGAGAGTTTTATGCTCCTCATGTATTTCACACCTTTTGAAGCTCTTCATATTTTTCACACCTTTTCAGGCTCTTCATGTTTTTCACCACCACTTCATGCTCCTCCTATTTTTCAGACCGTTTCATGCTCATCTCATTTTTGTCACCTTTGAAACTCTTTATATTTTTCACACCTTTTGAAGCTCTTCATATTTTTCACACGTTTTCAGGCTCTTCATGTGTTTCAACACCGTTTCATGCTGCTTCTATTTTTCAGACCGTTTCATGCTCCTCATATTTTTGACACCTTTTGCAGCTCTTTATATTTTTCACACTATTTCAGGCTCTTCATGATTTTCAACACCGTTTCATGTTATTCCTATTTTTCAGACCGTTTAATGCTCATCTCATTTTTGACACCTTTTGAAGCTTTTCATATTTTTCACAACTTTTCAGGCTCTTCATGTTTTTGAACACCGCTTCATGCCCCTCCTATTTTTCAGAGAGTTTCATGCTCCTCATGTATTTCACACCTTTTGAAGCTCTTCATATTTTCCACACCTTTTCAGGCTCTTCATGTGTTTGATCACCGTTTCATGCTCCGTCTATTTTTCAGATCGTTTCATGCTCCTCATATTTTTGACACTTTTTGAGCTCTTCATATTTTTCACACCTTTTCAGGCTCTTCATGTTTTTGAACACCGCTTCATGCTACTCCTATTTTTCAGACCGTTTATGCTCCTCATATTTTTGACACCTTTAGAAGCTCTTCATATTTTTCACACCTTTTCAGGCTCTTCATGTTTTTGACCACCGTTTCATGCTCCTCCTATTTTTCCGACCGTTTCATGCTCCTCATATTTTTGACACCTTTTGAAGCTCTTCATATTTTTCACACCTTTTCAGGCTCTTCATGTTTTTGAACACCGCTTCATGATCCTCCTGTTTTTCAGACCGTTTCATGCTCTTCATATTTGTGAAACATTTTGAAGCTCTTCATATTTTTCACACCTTTTCAGGCTCTTCATGTTTTTCACCACCACTTCACGCTCCTCCTATATTTCAGACCGTATCATGCTCATCTCATTTTTGTCACCGTTGAAGCTCTTTATTTTTTTCACACCTTTTGAAGCTCTTCATATTTTTCACACGTTTTTTGCTCTTCATATTTTTCAACACCGTTTCATGCTGCTTCTATTTTTCAGTCCGTTTCATGCTCCTCATATATTTCACACCTTTTGAAGCTCTTCATATTTTTCACACCTTTTCAGGATCTTCATGTTTTGGAACACAGCTTCATGCTCCTCCGATTTATCAGACCGTTTCATGCTCCTCATATTTTTGACACCTTTTGAAGCTCTTTATATTTTTCACAGTTTTTCAGGCTCTTCATTATTTTCAACACCGTTTCATGTTATTCCTATTTTTCAGACCGTTTAATGCTCATCTCATTTTTGACACCTTTTGAAGCTCTTCATATTTTTCACACCTTTACAGGCTCTTCATGATTTTGGACACCGTTTCATGCTCCTCCTATTTTTCAGACCGTTTCATGCTCCTCATATTTATGACACCTTTTGAAGCTCTTCATATTTTTCACACCTTTTCATGCTCTTCATGTTTCTGAAAACCGCTTCATGATCCTCCTATTTTTCAGACCGTTTCATGCTCTCATATATTTCACACCTTTTGAAGCTCTTCATATTTTTCACATCATTGAAGCTCTTCATATTTTTCACGCCTTTTCAGGCTCTTCAAGATTTTCAACACCGCTTCATGCTCCTCGTGTTTTTCGGACCGTTTTATGCTCATCTCATTTTTGACACCTTTTGAAGCTCTTCATATTTTTCAAACCTTTTGAAGCTCTTCATATTTTTCATATGTTTGAAGCTCTTCATATTTTCACACGTTTTCAGACTCTTCATGTTTTTCAACACCGCTTCATGCCCCTGCTATTTTTCAGACAGTTTCATGCTCCTCATATTTTTGACAGGTTTTGAGGCTTTTCATATTTTTCACACCTTTTCAGGCTCTTCATGTTTTTGAACACCATTTCATAATCCGCCAATTTTTAAGACCGTTTCATGCTCCTCATATTTTTGACACCTTTAGAATCTCTTCATATTTTACACAGCTTTTCAGGCTCTTCATGTTTTTCAACACCGCTTCATGCTCCTCCTCTTTTTCAGAACGTTTCATGCTCCTCATATATTTGACACCTTTTGAAGCTCTTGATATTTCTCACACCTTTTCAGGTTCTTCATGTTTTTCAACACCGCTTCATGCTCCTCCTATTTTTCAGACCGTTTCATGCTCATCTCATTTTTGACACCTTTTGAAGCTCCTCATATTTTTCACATCTTTTGAAGCTCTTCATATTTTTCACACCTTTTCAGGCTCTTCATGTTTTTGAACACCGCTTCATGATCCTCCTGTTTTTCAGACCGTATCATGCTCATCTCATTTTTGTCACCTTTGAAGCTCTTTATATTTTTCACACCTTTTGAAGCTCTTCATATTTTTCACACCTTTTCAGGCTCTTCATGTTTTTGATCACCGTTTCATGCTCCTCCTATTTTTCAGACCGTTTCATGCTCCTCATAATTTTGACACCTTATGAAGCTCTTCATATTTTTCACACCTTTTCTGGCTCTTCATGTTTTTGAACACCGCTTCATGATCCTCCTGATTTTCAGACCGTTTCATGCTCTTCATATTTTTGAAACATTTTGAAGCTCTTCATATTTTTCACACCTTTTCAGGCTCTTCATGTTTTTCACCACCACTTCATTCTCCTCCTATTTTTCAGACCGTTTCATGCTCATCTCATTTTTGTCACCTTTGAAGCTCTTTATATTTTTCACACCTTTTGAAGCTCTTCATATTTTTCACACGTTTTCAGGCTCTTCATAGTTTTCAACACCGTTTCATGCTGCTTCTATTTTTCAGATCGTTTATGCTCCTCATATTTTTGACACCTTTAGAAGCTCTTCATATTTTTCAAACCTTTTCAGGTTCTTCATGTTTTTGATCACCGTTTCATGCTCCTCGTATTTTTCAGACCGTTTCATGCTCCTCATATTTTTGACACATTTTGAAGCTGTTCATATTTTTCACACCTTTTCAGGCTCTTCATGTTTTTGAACACCGCTTCATGATCCTCCTATTTTTCAGACCGTTTCATGCTCCTCATATTTTTGACACTTTTTGAGCTCTTCATATTTTTCACACCTTTTCAGGCTCTTCATGTTTTTGAACACCGCTTCATGCTACTCCTATTTTTCAGATCGTTTATGCTCCTCATATTTTTGACACCTTTAGAAGCTCTTCATATTTTTCAAACCTTTTCAGGTTCTTCATGTTTTTGATCACCGTTTCATGCTCCTCCTATTTTTCAGACCGTTTCATGCTCCTCATATTTTTGACACATTTTGAAGCTGTTCATATTTTTCACCCTTTTCAGGATCTTCATGTTTTTGAACACCGCTTCATGATCCTCCTATTTTTCAGACCGTTTCATACTTCTCATATTTTTGACACATTTAGAAGCTCTTCATTTTTTTCACACCTTTTCAGGCTCTTCATGTTTTTTGACACAGCTTCATGATCCTCCTATTTTTCAGACCGTTTCATGTTCATCTCATTTTTTACACCTTTTGAAGCTTTTCATATTTTTCACACATTTTCAGGCTCTTCATATTTTTTCACACCACTTCATGCTTCTCCTATTTTTCAGCCCGTTTCATGCTCCTCATGTATTTCACACCTTTTGAAGCTCTCCATATTTTTCACAGCTTTTCAGGCTCTTCATGTTTTTCCACAGCACTTCATGCTTCTCTTATTTTTCAGCCGGTTTCATGCTCCTCATGTATTTCACACCTTTTGAAGCTCTTCATATTTTTCACACCTTTTCAGGCTCTTCATGTTTTTGATCACCGTTTCATGCTCCTCCTATTTTTCAGACCGTTTCATGCTCCTCATATTTTTGACACATTTTGAAGCTCTTCATATTTTTCACACCGTTTCAGGCTCTTCATGTTCTTGAACACCGCTTCATGATCCTCCTGATTTTCAGACCGTTTCATGCTCTTCATATTTTTGAAACATTTTGAAGCTCTTCATATTTTTCACACCTTTTCATGCTCTTCATGTTTTTCACCACCACTTCATTCTCCTCCTATTTTTCAGACCGTTTCATGCTCATCTCATTTTTGTCACCTTTGAAGCTCTTTATATTTTTCACATCTTTTGAAGCTCTTCATATTTTTCACACCTTTTCAGGCTCTTCATATTTTTCACCACCGTTTCATGCTGCTTCTATTTTTCAGACCGTTTCATGCTCCTCATATTTTTCACACCTTTTGAAGCTCTTCATATTTTTCACACCTTTTCAGGCTCTTCATGTTTTTGAACACAGCTTCATGCTCCACCTATTTATCAGACCGTTTCATGCTCCTCATATTTTTGACACCTTTTGCAGCTCTTTATATTTTTCACATTATTTCAGGCTCTTCATGATTTTCAACACCGTTTCATGTTATTCCTATTCTTCAGACCGTTTAATGCTCATCTCATTTTTGACACCTTTTGAAGCTTTTCATATTTTTCAAACCTTTTCAGGTTCTTCATGTTTTTGATCACCGTTTCAAGCTCCTCCTATTTTTCAGAGAGTTTCATGCTCCTCATGTATTTCACACCTTTTGAAGCTCTTCATATTTTCCACACCTTTTCAGGCTCTTCATGTGTTTGATCACCGTTTCATGTTTCTTCTATTTTTCAGATCGTTTCATGCTCCTCATATTTTTGACACTTTTTGAGCTCTTCATATTTTTCACACCTTTTCAGGCTCTTCATGTTTTTGAACACCGCTTCATGCTACTCCTATTTTTCAGATCGTTTATGCTCCTCATATTTTTGACACCTTTAGAAGCTCTTCATATTTTTCAAACCTTTTCAGGCTCTTCATGTTTTTGATCACCGTTTCATGCTCCTCCTATTTTTCAGACCGTTTCATGCTCCTCATATTTTTGACACCTTTTGAAGCTCTTCATATTTTTCACACCTTTTCAGGCTCCTCATGTTTTTGAACACCGCTTCATAATCCTCCTGTTTTTCAGACCGTTTCATGCTCTTCATATTTGTGAAACATTTTGAAGCTCTTCATATTTTTCACACCTTTTCAGGCTCTTCATGTTTTTGAACGCAGCTTCATGCTCCACCTATTAATCAGACCGTTTCATGCTCCTCATATTTTTGACACCTTTTGCAGCTCTTTATATTTTTCACACTATTTCAGGCTCTTCATGATTTTCAACACCGTTTCATGTTATTCCTATTTTTCCGACCGTTTAATGCTAATCTCATTTTTGACACCTTTTGAAGCTTTTCATATTTTTCACAACTTTTCAGGCTCTTCATGTTTTTGAACACCGCTTCATGCTCCTCCTATTTTTCAGAGCGTTTCATGCTCCTCATATTTTTGACACTTTTTGAGCTCTTCATATTTTTCACACCTTTTCAGGCTCTTCATGTTTTTGATCACCGTTTCATGCTCCTTCTATTTTTCAGATCGTTTCATGCTCATCATATTTTTGACACTTTTTGAGCTCTTCATATTTTTCACACCTTTTCAGGCTCTTCATGTTTTTGAACACCGCTTCATGATCCTCCTATTTTTCAGACCGTTTCATGCTCCTCATATTTTTGACACATTTAGAAGCTCTTCATTTTTTTCACACCTTTTCAGGCTCTTCATGTTTTTCGACACAGCTTCATGATCCTCCTATTTTTCAGACCATTTCATTCTCCTCATATTTTTGACACCTTTTGAAGCTCTTCATATATTTCACACTTTTTCAGTCTCTTCTTTTTTTTTCAACAGGACTTCATGCTCCTCCTATTTTTCAGACCGTTTCATGCTCCTCATATTTTTGAAACATTTTGAAGCTCTTCATATTTTTCACTCCTTTTCAGGCTCTTCATGTTTTTGAACACCGCTTCATGCTCCTCCTATTTTTCAGAACGTTTCATGCTCCTCATATTTTTCACACTTTTTGAAGCTCTTCATATTTTGCACACCTTTTCAAGCCCTTCATGTTTTTCAACACAGCTTTATGCTCCTCCTATTTTTCAGACCGTTTCATGCTCCTAATATTTTGACACCTTTTGAAGCTCTTCATATATTTCACACCTTTTCAGGCTCTTCATGTTTTTGAACACCGCTTCATGCTCCTCTTATTTTTCAGACCGTTTTTTGCTCCTCATATTTTTAACACCTTTTTAAGCTTTTCATATTTTTCACACCTTTTCAGGCTCTTCAAGTTTTTCAACACCACTTCATGCTCCTTCTTTTTTGCAGACGTTTTCATGCTCCTCATATATTTGACACCTTTTGATCCTCTTCATATTTTTCACACCTTTTCAGGCTCTTCATTTTTCAACACCGCTTCATGCTCCTCCTATTTTTCAGACCGTTTCATGCTCATGTCATTTTTGACACCTTTTGAAGCTTTTCATATTTTTCACAACTTTTCAGGCTCTTCATGTCTTTCAACACCGTTTCAGGTTCCTCCTATTTTTCAGACCGTTTCATGCTCATCTCAATTTTGACACCTTTTGAAGCTCTTCATAATTTTCACACATTTTCAGGCTCTTCATGTTTTTGAACACCGCTTCATGCTCCTCCTATTTTTCAGACCGTTTCATGCTCCTCATATTTATGACACCTTTTGAAACTCTTCCTATTTTTCTCACCTTTTCAGGCTCTTCATGTTTTTGAACACCGCTTCATGATCCTCCTATTTTTCAGACCGTTTCATGCTCCTCATGTATTTCACACCTTTTGAAGCTCTTCCTATTTTTCACACCTTTTCAGGCTCTTCATGTTTTTGATCACCGTTTCATGCTCCTCCTATTTTTCAGACCTTTTCATGCTCCTCATATTTATGACACCTTTTGAAACTCTTCCTATTTTTCACACCTTTTCATGCTCTTCATGTTTCTGAAAACCGCTTCATGATCCTCCTATTTTTCAGACCGTTTCATTCTCCTCATATATTTCACACCTTTTGAAGCTCTTCATATTTTTCCCACCTTTTCAGGCTCTTCATGTTTTTGAACACTGCTTCATGCTCCTCGTATTTTTCAGATCGTTTCATGCTCCTCATATTTTTGACACTTTTTGAGCTCTTCATATTTTTCACACCTTTTCAGGCTCTTCATGTTTTTGAACACCGCTTCATGATCCTCCTGATTTTCAGACCGTTTCATGCTCTTCATATTTTTGAAACATTTTGAAGCTCTTCATATTTTTCACACCTTTTCAGGCTCTTCATGTTTTTCACCACCACTTCATTCTCCTCCTATTTTTCAGACCGTTTCATGCTCATCTCATTTTTGTCACCTTTGAAGCTCTTTATATTTTTCACACCTTTTGAAGCTCTTCATATTCTTCACACGTTTTCAGGCTCTTCATATTTTTCAACACCGTTTCATGCTGCTTCTATTTTTCAGACCGTTTCATGCTCCTCATATTTTTCACACCTTTTGAAGCTCTTCATATTTTTCACACCTTTTCAGGCTCTTCATGTTTTTGAACACAGCTTCATGCTCCACCTATTTATCAGACCGTTTCATGCTCCTCATATTTTTGACACCTTTTGCAGCTCTTTATATTTTTCACATTATTTCAGGCTCTTCATGATATTCAACACCGTTTCATGTTATTCCTATTTTTCAGACCGTTTAATGCACATCTCATTTTTGACACCTTTTGAAGCTTTTCATATTTTTCACAACTTTTCAGGCTCTTCATGTTTTTGAACACCGCTTCATGCTCCTCCTATTTTTCAGAGAGTTTCATGTTCCTCATATATTTCACACCTTTTGAAGCTCTTCATATTTTCCACACCTTTTCAGGCTCTTCATGTGTTTGATCACCGTTTCATGCTTCTTCTATTTTTCAGATCGTTTCATGCTCCTCATATTTTTGACACTTTTTGAGCTCTTCATATTTTTCACACCTTTTCAGGCTCTTCATGTTTTTGAACACAGCTTCATGCTACTCCTATTTTTCAGATCGTTTATGCTCCTCATATTTTTGACACCTTTAGAAGCTCTTCATATTTTTCAAACCTTTTCAGGCTCTTCATGTTTTTGATCACCGTTTCATGCTCCTCCTATTTTTCAGACCGTTTCATGCTCCTCATATTTTTGACACCTTTTGCAGCTCTTCATATTTTTCACACCTTTTCAGGCTCTTCATGTTTTTGAACACCGCTTCATGATCCTCCTGTTTTTCAGACCGTTTCATGCTCTTCATATTTGTGAAACATTTTGAAGCTCTTCATATTTTTCACACCTTTTCAGGCTCTTCATGTTTTTGAACACAGCTTCATGCTCCACCTATTTATCAGACCGTTTCATGCTCCTCATATTTTTGACACCATTTGCAGCTCTTTATATTTTTCACACTATTTCAGGCTCTTCATGATTTTCAACACCGTTTCATGTTATTCCTATTTTTCCGACCGTTTAATGCTAATCTCATTTTTGACACCTTTTGAGGCTTTTCATATTTTTCACAACTTTTCAGGCTCTTCATGTTTTGGAACACGGCTTCATGCTCCTCCTATTTTTCAGAGCGTTTCATGCTCCTCATATTTTGGACACTTTTTGAGCTCTTCATATTTTTCACAACTTTTCAGGCTCTTCATGTTTTTGATCACCGTTTCATGCTCCTTCTATTTTTCAGATCGTTTCATGCTCATCATATTTTTGACACTTTTTGAGCTCTTCATATTTTTCACACCTTTTCAGGCTCTTCATGTTTTTGAACACCGTTTCATGATCCTCCTATTTTTCAGACCGTTTCATGCTCCTCATATTTTTGACACATTTAGAAGCTCTTCATTTTTTTCACACCTTTTCAGGCTCTTCATGTTTTTCGACACAGCTTCATGATCCTCCTATTTTTCCGACCATTTCATTCTCCTCATATTTTTGACACCTTTTGAAGCTCTTCATATATTTCACACCTTTTCAGTCTCTTCTTTTTTTTTCAACACGACTTCATGCTCCTCCTATTTTTCAGACCGTTTCATGCTCTTCATATTTTTGAAACATTTTGAAGCTCTTCATATTTTTCACTCCTTTTCAGGCTCTTCATGTTTTTGAACACCGCTTCATGCTCCTCCTATTTTTCAGAACGTTTCATGCTCCTCATATTTTTCACACTTTTTGAAGCTCTTCATATTTTGCACACCTTTTCAGGCCCTTCATGTTTTTCAACACAGCTTCATGCTCCTCCTATTTTTCAGACCGTTTCATGCTCCTAATATTTTGACACCTTTTGAAGCTCTTCATATATTTCACACCTTTTCAGGCTCTTCATGTTTTTGAACACCGCTTCATGCTCCTCCTATTTTTCAGAGAGTTTCATGCTCCTCATGTATTTCACACCGTTTGAAGCTCTTCATATTTTTCACACCTTTTCAGGCTCTTCATGTTTTTGATCACCGTTTCAAGCTCCTCCTATTTTTCAGACCGTTTCATGCTCCTCATATTTATGACACCTTTTGAAACTCTTCCTATTTTTCACACCTTTTCATGCTCTTCATGTTACTGAAAACCGCTTCATGATCATCCTATTTTTCAGACCGTTTCATTCTCCTCATATATTTCACACCTTTTGAAGCTCTTCATATTTTTCACACCTTTTCATGCTCTTCATGTTTCTGAAAACCGCTTCATGATCCTCCTATTTTTCAGACCGTTTCATTCTCCTCATATATTTCACACCTTTTGAAGCTCTTCATATTTTTCCCACCTTTTCAGGCTCTTCATGTTTTTGAACACTGCTTCATGCTCCTCGTATTTTTCAGATCGTTTCATGCTCCTCATATTTTTGACACTTTTTGAGCTCTTCATATTTTTCAAACCTTTTCAGGCTCTTCATGTTTTTCACCACCACTTCATTCTCCTCCTATTTTTCAGACCGTTTCATGCTCATCTCATTTTTGTCACCTTTGAAGCTCTTTATATTTTTCACACCTTTTGAAGCTCTTCATATTTTTCACACGTTTTCAGGCTCTTCATATTTTTCAACACCGTTTCATGCTGCTTCTATTTTTCAGACCGTTTCATGCTCCTCATATTTTTCACACCTTTTGAAGCTCTTCATATTTTTCCCACCTTTTCAGGCTCTTCATGTTTTTGAACACCGCTTCATGCTACTCCTATTTTTCAGATCGTTTATGCTCCTCATATTTTTGACACCTTAAAAGCTCTTCATATTTTTCAAACCTTTTCAGGCTCTTCATGTTTTTGATCACCGTTTCATGCTACTCCTATTTTTCAGACCGTTTCATGCTCCTCATATTTTTTACACCTTTTGAAGCTCTTCATATTTTTCACACCTTTTCAGGCTCTTTATGTTTTTGAACACCGCTTCATGATCCTCCTGTTTTTCAGACCGTTTCATGCTCTTCATATTTGTGAAACATTTTGAAGCTCTTCATATTTTTCACAACTTTTCAGGCTCTTCATGTTTTTGAACACAGCTTCATGCTCCACCTATTTATCAGACTGTTTCATGCTCCTCATATTTTTGACACCTTTTGAAGCTCTTTATATTTTTCACACTATTTCAGGCTCTTCATGATTTTCAACACCGTTTCATGTTATTCCTATTTTTCCGACCATTTAATGCTAATCTCATTTTTGACACCTTTTGAAGCTTTTCATATTTTTCACAACTTTTCAGGCTCTTCATGTTTTTGAACATCGCTTCATGCTCCTCCTATTTTTCAGAGCGTTTCATGCTCCTCATATTTTTGACACTTTTTGAGCTCTTCATATTTTTCACACCTTTTCAGGCTCTTCATGTTTTTGATCACCGTTTCATGTTCCTTCTATTTTTCAGATCGTTTCATGCTCATCATATTTTTGACACTTTTTGAGCTCTTCATATTTTTCACACCTTTTCATGCTCTTCATGTTTCTGAAAACCGCTTCATGATCCTCCTATTTTTCAGACCGTTTCATTCTCCTCATATATTTCACACCTTTTAAACTCTTCATATTTTTCCCACCTTTTCAGGCTCTTCATGTGTTTGAACACTGCTTCATGCTCCTCGTATTTTTCAGATCGTTTCTTGCTCCTCATATTTTTGACACTTTTTGAGCTCTTCATATTTTTCACACCTTTTCAGGCTCTTCATGTTTTTGAACACCGCTTCATGATCCTCCTGATTTTCAGACCGTTTCATGCTCTTCATATTTTTGAAACATTTTGAAGCTCTTCATATTTTTCACACCTTTTCAGGCTCTTCATGTTTTTCACCACCACTTCATTCTCCTCCTATTTTTCAGACCGTTTCATGCTCATCTCATTTTTGTCACCTTTGAAGCTCTTTATATTTTTCACACCTTTTGAAGCTCTTCATATTTTTCACACCTTTTCAGGCTCTTCATATTTTTCAACACCGTTTCATGCTGCTTCTATTTTTCAGACCGTTTCATGCTCCTCATATTTTTCACACCTTTTGAAGCTCTTCATATTTTTCACACCTTTTCAGGCTCTTCATGTTTTTGAACACAGCTTCATGCTCCACCTATTTATCAGACCGTTTCATGCTCCTCATATTTTTGACACCTTTTGCAGCTCTTTATATTTTTCACATTATTTCAGGCTCTTCATGATATTCAACACCGTTTCATGTTATTCCTATTTTTCAGACCGTTTAATGCACATCTCATTTTTGACACCTTTTGAAGCTTTTCATATTTTTCACAACTTTTCAGGCTCTTCATGTTTTTGAACACCGCTTCATGCTCCTCCTATTTTTCAGAGAGTTTCATGCTCCTCATATTTTTGACACTTTTTGAGCTCTTCATATTTTCCACACCTTTTCAGGCTCTTCATGTGTTTGATCACCGTTTCATGCTTCTTCTATTTTTCAGATCATTTCATGCTCCTCATAT
Organism: Dama dama; assembly: GCF_033118175.1. NCBI lineage: Eukaryota > Metazoa > Chordata > Mammalia > Artiodactyla > Cervidae > Dama > Dama dama. The sequence goes on from NW_026870971.1 coordinate 2,022,526, forward strand.
TTTTGACACTTTTTGAGCTCTTCATATTTTTCACACCTTTTCAGGCTCTTCATGTTTTTGAACACAGCTTCATGCTACTCCTATTTTTCAGATCGTTTATGCTCCTCATATTTTTGACACCTTTAGAATCTCTTCATATTTTTCAAACCTTTTCAGGCTCTTCATGTTTTTGATCACCGTTTCATGCTCCTCCTATTTTTCAGACCGTTTCATGCTCCTCATATTTTTGACAGCTTTTGCAGCTCTTCATATTTTTCACACCTTTTCAGGCTCTTCATGTTTTTGAACACCGCTTCATGATCCTCCTGATTTTCAGACCGTTTCATGCTCTTCATATTTGTGAAACATTTTGAAGCTCTTCATATTTTTCACACCTTTTCAGGCTCTTCATGTTTTTGAACACAGCTTCATGCTCCACCTTTTTATCAGACCGTTTCATGCTCCTCATATTTTTGACACCATTTGCAGCTCTTTATATTTTTCACACTATTTCAGGCTCTTCATGATTTTCAACACCGTTTCATGTTATTCCTATTTTTCCGACCGTTTAATGCTAATCTCATTTTTGACACCTTTTGAAGCTTTTCATATTTTTCACAACTTTTCAGGCTCTTCATGTTTTGGAACACCGCTTCATGCTCCTCCTATTTTTCAGAGCGTTTCATGCTCCTCATATTTTTGACACTTTTTGAGCTCTTCATATTTTTCACAACTTTTCAGGCTCTTCATGTTTTTGATCACCGTTTCATGCTCCTTCTATTTTTCAGATCGTTTCATGCTCATCATATTTTTGACACTTTTTGAGCTCTTCATATTTTTCACACCTTTTCAGGCTCTTCATGTTTTTGAACACCGCTTCATGATCCTCCTATTTTTCAGACCGTTTCATGCTCCTCATATTTTTGACACATTTAGAAGCTCTTCATTTTTTTCACACCTTTTCAGGCTCTTCATGTTTTTCGACACAGCTTCATGATCCTCCTATTTTTCCGACCATTTCATTCTCCTCATATTTTTGACACCTTTTGAAGCTCTTCATATTATTCACACCTTTTCAGGCTCTTCTTTTTTTTTCAACACGACTTCATGCTCCTCCTATTTTTCAGACCGTTTCATGCTCCTCATATTTATGACACCTTTTGAAACTCTTCCTATTTTTCACACCTTTTCATGCTCTTCATGTTTCTTAAAACCGCTTCATGATCCTCCTATTTTTCAGACCGTTTCATTCTCCTCATATATTTCACACCTTTTGAAGCTCTTCATATTTTTCACACCTTTTCATGCTCTTCATGTTTCTGAAAACCGCTTCATGATCCTCCTATTTTTCAGACCGTTTCATTCTCCTCATATTTTTCACACCTTTTGAAGCTCTTCATATTTTTCACACCCTTTTAAGATCTTCATGTTTTGAACACAGCTTCATGCTCCTCCTATTTTTCAGACCGTTTCATGCTCCTCATATTTTTGACACTTTTTGAAGCTTTTCATATTTTTCACATCTTTTCAGGCTCTTCATGTTTTTCAACACCATTTCATTATCCTCCTATTTTTCAGACCGTTTCATGCTCATCTCATTTTTGACACCTTTTGAAGCTTTTCATATTTTTCACAGCTTTTCAGGCTCTTCATGTTTTTCCACAGCACTTCATGCTTCTCTTATTTTTCAGCCCGTTTCATGCTCCTCATGTATTTCACACCTTTTGAAGCTCTTCATATTTTTCCCACCTTTTCAGGCTCTTCATGTTTTTGAACACTGCTTCATGCTCCTCGGGTTTTTCAGACCGTTTCATGCTCCTCATATTTTTGACACTTTTTGAGCTCTTCATATTTTTCACACCTTTTCAGGCTCTTCATGTTTTTCACCACCACTTCATTCTCCTCCTATTTTTCAGACCGTTTCATGCTCATCTCATTTTTGACAACTTTTGAAGCTCTTCATATTTTCCACACCTTTTCAGGCTCTTCATGTTTTTGAACACCGCTTCATGCTTCTCCTATTTTTCAGACCGTTTCATGCTCCTCATATTTTTGACACCTTTTGAAGCTCTTCATATATTTCACAACTTTTCAGGCTCTTCATGTTTTTCAACACCGCTTCATGCACGTCCTATTTTTCAGACCGTTTCATGCTCATCTCATTTTTGACACCTTTTAAAGCTCTTCATATTTTTCACACATTTTCAGGCTCTTCATATTTTTCAACACCGCTTCATGCTCCTCCGATTTTTCAGACCGTTTCATGCTCCTCATATTTTTCACACCTTTTGAAGCCTTTCATATTTTTCACAACGTTTCAGGCTCTTCATGTTTTGAACATCGCTTCATGCTCCTCCTATTTTTCAGACCGTTTCATGCTCATCTCATTTTTGACACCTTTTGAAGCTTTTGATATTTTTCACAACTTTTCAGGCTCTTCATGTTTTTGAACACAGCTTCATGCTCCTCCTATTTTTCAGACCGTATCATGCTCCTCATATTTTTCACACCTTTTGAAGCTCTTCATATTTTTCACACGTTTTCAGTCTATTCAAGTTTTTGAACACCATTTCAGGCTCCTCCTATTTTTCAGAGAGTTTCATGCTCCTCATGTATTTCACACCTTTGAAAGCTCTTCATATTTTTCAAAGATTTTGAAGCTCTTCATATTTTTCACACCTTTTCAGGCTCTTCATGTTTTTCAACACCGTTTCATGCTCCTCCTATTTTTCAAACCGTTTCATGTTCCTCATAATTTTGACACCTTTTGAAGATCTTCATAATTTTCACACATTTTCAGGCTCTTCATGTGTTTGAACACCGCTTCATGTTCCTCCTATTTTTCAGACCGTTTCATGCTCCTCATTTTTGACACCTTTTGAAGCTCTCATATTTTTCATACCTTTTGAAGCTCTTCATGTTTTTGAACACTGCTTCATGCTCCTCGTATTTTTCAGATCGTTTCATGCTCCTCATATTTTTGACACTTTTTGAGCTCTTCATATTTTTCACACCTTTTCAGGCTCTTCATGTTTTTGAACACCGCTTCATGATCTTCCTGATTTTCAGACCGTTTCATGCTCTTCATATTATTGAAACATTTTGAAGCTCTTCATATTTTTCACACCTTTTCAGGCTCTTTATTGTTTTCTCCACCATTTCATGCTCCTCATATTATTCAGACCGTTTCATGCTCATCTCATTTGTGTCACCTTTGAAGCTCTTCATATTTTTCACACCTTTTAAAGCTCTTCATATTTTTCACAATTTTCAGGCTCTTCATGTTTTTCAAAACCGTTTCATGCTGCTTCTATTTTTCAGACCGTTTCATGCTCCTCATATTTTTCACACCTTTTGAAGCTCTTCATATTTTTCACACCCTTTTAAGATCTTCATGTTTTTGAACACAGCTTCATGCTCCTCCTATTTTTCAGACCGTTTCATGCTCCTCATATTTTTGACAACTTTTGAAGCTCTTCATATTTTTCACACCTTTTCAGGCTCTTCATATTTTTGAACACAGCTTCATGCTCCTCCTATTTTCAGACCGTTTCTTGCTCCTCTCATTTTTGACACCTTTTGAAGATTTGCATTTCTTTACACACCTATTCAGGCTCTTCATGTTTTTGAACACTGCTTCATGCTCCTCCTATTTTTCAGACCGTATCATGCTCCTCACATTTTTCACACATTTTGAAGCTCTTCATATTTTTCACACCTTTTCAGGCTCTTCATTTTTTTCAACAGTACTTGTTGCTCCTCCTATTTTTTAGACCTTTTCATGCTCATCTAATTTTTGACACTTTTGAAGCTCTTCATATTTTTTACACCTTTTGAAGCTCCTCATATTTTTCACACATTTTGAAGCTCTTCATATTTTTCTCACCTTTTCAGGCTCTTCATGATTTTCATCACCGCTTCATGCTCCTCCTATTTTTCAGACCGTTTCATGCTCATCTCATTTTTGACACCTTTTGAAGCTCTTCCTATTTTTTACAGGTTTTCAGGCTCTTCATGTTTTTCAACACTGCTTCATGCTCCTCCTATTTTTCCGACCGTTTCATGCTCATCTCATTTTGACACCTTTTGAAGCTCTTCATATTTTTCACACCCTTTGAAGCTCTTCATATTTTTCACATTTATGAATCTCTTCATATTTTCCACACGTTTTCAGACAATTCATGTTTTTCAACATCGCTTCATGCTCCTCCTATTTTTCAGACCGTTTCATGCTCCTCATAATTTTGACACCTTTTGAAGCTTTAATATTTTTAACACCTTTTCAGGCTCTTCATCTTTTTCAACACCACTTCATGCTCCTCCTTTTTTGCAGACCGTTTCATGCTACTCATATTTTTAACACCTTTTGAAGCTCTTCATATTTCTCACACCTTTTCAGGCTCTTCATGTTTTTCAACAACGCTTCATGCTCCTCCGATTTTTCAGACCGTTTCATGCTCCTCATATTTTTGACACCTTTTGAAGCTCTTCATGTTTTTCACACCTTTTCAGGCTCTTCATGTTTTTGAACACCGCTTCATGCTTCTCCTATTTTTCAGACCGTTTCATGCTCCTCATATTTTTGACACCTTTTGAAGCTCTTCATATTTTTCACAACTTTTCAGGCTCTTCATGTTTTTCAACACCGCTTCATGCACGTCCTATTTTTCAGACCATTTCATGCTCATCTCATTTTTGACACCTTTTGAAGTTTTTCATATTTTTCACAACTTTTCAGGCTCTTCATGTTTTTGAACACCGCTTCACGCTAATCCTATTTTTCAAACCATATCATGCTCCTCATATTTTTCACACCTTTTGAAGCTCTTCATATATTTCACACCTTTTCAGGCTCTTCATGTTTCTGAACACCACTTCATGCTCCTTCTCTTTTTCAGAGAGTTTTATGCTCCTCATGTATTTCACACCTTTTGAAGCTCTTCATATTTTTCACACGTTTTCAGGCTCTTCATGTTTTTCAACACCACTTCATGCTGCTCATATTTTTCAGACCGTTTCATGCTCCTCATATTTTTGACACCTTTTGAAGCTCTTCATTTTTTTCACACCTTTTAAGGCTCTTCATGTTTTTCAACACCGCTTCATGCTGCTCATATTTTTCAGACCGTTTGATGCTCCTCATATTTTTGACACCTTTTGAAGCTCTTCATATTTTTCACACGTTTTCAGTCTATTCATGTTTTTGAACACCATTTCAGACTCCTCCTATTTTTCAGAGTGTTTCATGCTCCTCATGTATTTCACACCTTTGAAAGCTCTTCATATTTTTCAAAGATTTTGAAGCTCTTCATATTTTTCACACCTTTTCAGGCTCTTCATGTTTTTCAACACCGTTTCATGCTCCTCCTATTTTTCAAACCGTTTCATGTTCCTCATAATTTTGACACCTTTTGAAGATCTTCATAATTTTCACACATTTTCAGGCTCTTCATGTGTTTGAACACCGCTTCATGTTCCTCTTATTTTTCAGACCGTTTCATGCTCCTCATATTTTTGACACCTTTTGAAGCTCTCATATTTTTCATACCTTTTGAAGCTCTTCATGTTTTTGAACACTGCTTCATGCTCCTCGTATTTTTCAGATCGTTTCATGCTCCTCATTTTTTGACACTTTTTGAGCTCTTCGTATTTTTCAAACCTTTTCAGGCTCTTCATGTTTTAGAACTCTGCTTCATGCTCCTCCAATTTTTCACACCGTTTCATGATCCTCATATTTTTGATACTTTTTGAGCTCTTCATATTTTTCACACCTTTTCAGGCTCTTCATGTTTTTGAACACCACTTCATGCTTCTCCTATTTTTCAGCCCGTTTCATGCTCCTCATGTATTTCACAGCTTTTGAAGCTCTTCATATTTTTCACACCTTTTCAGGCTCTTCATGTTTTTGGTCACCGTTTCATGCTCCTCCTATTTTTCAGACCGTTTCATGCTCCTCATATTTTTGACACCTTTTGAAGCTCTTCATATTTTTCACACGTTTTCAGCTCTTAATGTTTTTCAACACCGCTTCATGCTCTTCCTATTTTTCAGACCGTTTCATGCTCATCTCATTTTTGACACCTTTTGAAGCTCTTCATATTTTTCACACGTTTTCAGCTCTTAATGTTTTTCAACACCGCTTCATGCTCTTCCTATTTTTCAGACCGTTTCATGCTCATCTCATTTTTGACACCTTTTGAAGCTCTTCATATTTTTCACACGTTTTCAGCTCTTAATGTTTTTCAACACCGCTTCATGCTCTTCCTATTTTTCAGACCGTTTCATGCTCATCTCAATTTTGACACCTTTTGAAGCTCTTCATATTTTTCACACATTTTCAGGCTCTTCATGTTTTTGAACATCGCTTCATGCTCCTCCTATTTTTCAGAGAGTTTCATGCTCCTCATGTATTTCACACCTTTTGAAGCTCTTCATATTTTTCACACCTTTTCAGGCTCTTCATGATTTTCAACACCGCTCATGCTCCTGCTATTTTTCAGACCGTTTCATGCTCATCTCATTTTTGACACCTTTTTAATCTCTTCATATTTTTCAAAACTTTTGAAGCTCTTCATATTTTTAATATTTTTGAAGCTCTTCATTTTTTCACACGTTTTCACACTCTTCATGTTTTTCAACACCGCTTCATGCTCCTCCTATTTTTCAAACCGTATCATGCTATTCATATTTTTGACACTTTTTGAAGCTCTTCATATTTTTCACTCATTTTCAGGCTCTTCATATTTTTCAACACCACTCTAATCTCCTCCTATTTTTGAGACCGTTTGGTGCTCTGCATATTTTTGACACCTTTAGGAACTCTTCATATTTTTCACACCTTTTCAGGCACTTCATGTTTTTTATCACTGCTTCATGCTCGTCCTATTTTTCAGAACGTTTCATGCTCCTCATATTTTTGACACCTTTTGAAGCTCTTCATATTTTTCACACCTTTTCAGGCTCTTCATGTTTTTCGACACAGCTTCATGCTCCTCCTATTTTTCAGACCGTTTCATTCTCCTCATATTTTTGACACCTTTTGAAGCTCTTCATATTTTTCACACATTTTCAGGCTCTTCATGTTTTTCGACACAGCTTCATGCTCCTCCTATTTTTCAGACCGTTTCATTCTCCTCATATTTTTGACACCTTTTGAAGCTCTTCATATTTTTCACACATTTTCAGGCTCTTCATGTTTTTGAACATCGCTTCATGCTCCTCCTATTTTTCAGAGAGTTTCATGCTCCTCATGTATTTCACACTTTTTGAAGCTCTTCATATTTTTCACACATTTTCAGGCTCTTCATGTTTTTCGACACAGCTTCATGCTCCTCCTATTTTTCAGACCGTTTCATGCTCCTCATATTTTTGACACCTTTTGAAGCTCTTCAATTTTTTCACACCTTTTAAGGCTCTTCATGTTTTTCAACACCGCTTCATGCTGCTCATATTTTTCAGACCGTTTCATGCTCCTCATATTTTTGACACCTTTTGAAGCTCTTCATATTTTTCACACGTTTTCAGTCTATTCATGTTTTTGAACACCATTTCAGGCTCCTCCTATTTTTTAGAGAGTTTCATGCTCCTCATGTATTTCACACCTTTGAAAGCTCTTCATATTTTTCAAAGATTTTGAAGCTCTTCATATTTTTCACACCTTTTCAGGCTCTTCATGTTTTTCAACACCGTTTCATGCTCCTCCTATTTTTCAAACCGTTTCATGTTCCTCATAATTTTGACACCTTTTGAAGATCTTCATAATTTTCACACATTTTCAGGCTCTTCATGTGTTTGAACACCGCTTCATGTTCCTCCTATTTATCAGACCGTTTCATGCTCCTCATATTTTTGACACCTTTTGAAGCTCTCATATTTTTCATACCTTTTGAAGCTCTTCATGTTTTTGAACACTGCTTCATGCTCCTCGTATTTTTCAGATCGTTTCATGCTCCTCATATTTTTGACACTTTTTGAGCTCTTCATATTTTTCAAACCTTTTCAGGCTCTTCATGTTTTCGAACTCTGCTTCATGCTCCTCCTATTTTTCAGACCGTTTCATTCTCCTCATATTTTTGACACCTTTTGAAGCTCTTCATATTTTTCAAACCTTTTCAGGCTCTTCATGTTTTTCGACACAGCTTCATGATCCTCCTATTTTTCAGACCATTTCATTCTCCTCATATATTTGACACCTTTTGATCCTCTTCATATTTTTCACACCTTTTCAGGCTGTTCATTTTTCAACACCGCTTCATGCTCCTCCTATTTTTCAGACCGTTTCATGCTCATCTCATTTTTGACACCTTTTGAAGCTTTTCATATTTTTCACAACTTTTCATGCTCTTCATGTCTTTCAACACCGTTTCAGGCTCCTCATATTTTTCAGACCGTTTCATGCTCATCTCATTTTTGACACCTTTTGAAGCTCTTCATATTTTTCACACATTTTCAGGCTCTTCATGTTTTTGAAAACCGCTTCATGCTCCTCCTATTTTTCAGAGAGTTTCATGCTCCTCATGTATTTCACACCTTTTGAAGCTCTTCATATTTTTCACACCTTTTCAGGCTCTTCATGTTTTTGATCACCGTTTCATGCTCCTCCTATTTTTCAGACCGTTTCATGCTCCTCATATTTATGACACCTTTTGAAACTCTTCCTATTTTTCACACCTTTTCATGCTCTTCATGTTTCTGAAAACCGCTTCATGATCCTCCTATTTTTCAGACCGTTTCATTCTCCTCATATATTTCACACCTTTTGAAGCTCTTCATATTTTTCACACCTTTTCATGCTCTTCATGTTTCTGAAAACCGCTTCATGATCCTCCTATTTTTCAGACCGTTTCATTCTCCTCATATATTTCACACCTTTTGAAGCTCTTCATATTTTTCCCACCTTTTCAGGCTCCTCATGTTTTTGAACACTGCTTCATGCTCCTCGTATTTTTCAGATCGTTTCATGCTCCTCATATTTTTGACACTTTTTGAGCTCTTCATATTTTTCACCCCTTTTCAGGCTCTTCATGTTTTTGAACACCGCTTCATGATCCTCCTGATTTTCAGACCGTTTCATGCTCATCTCATTTTTGTCACCTTTGAAGCTCTTTATATTTTTCACACCTTTTGAAGCTCCTCATATTTTTCACACGTTTTCAGGCTCTTCATATTTTTCAACACCGTTTCATGCTGCTTCTATTTTTCAGACCGTTTCATGCTCCTCATATTTTTCACACCTTTTGAAGCTCTTCATATTTTTCACACCTTTTCAGGCTCTTCATGTTTTTGAACACAGCTTCATGCTCCACCTATTTATCAGACCGTTTCATGCTCCTCATATTTTTGACACCTTTTGCAGCTCTTTATATTTTTCACATTATTTCAGGCTCTTCATGTTATTCAACACCGTTTCATGTTATTCCTATTTTTCAGACCGTTTAATGCTCATCTCATTTTTGACACCTTTTGAAGCTTTTCATATTGTTCACACCTTTTCAGTCTGTTCATGATTTTCAACACCGCTTCATGCTCCTTCTATTTTTCAGACCGTTTCAAGCTCATCTCATTTTTGACACCTTTTTAATCTCTTCATATTTTTCACAACTGTTGAAGCTCTTCATATTTTAATATTTTTGAAGCTCTTCATATTTTCACACGTTTTCACACTCTTCATGTTTTTCAACACCGCTTCATGCTCCTCCTTTTTTCAAACCGTATCATGCTCCTCATATTTTTGACACCTTTAGAAACTCTTCATATTTTTCACACCTTTTCAGGATCTTCATGTTTTTTAACACTGCTTCATGCTCGTCCTATTTTTTAGAAAGTTTCATGCTCCTCATATTTTTGACACCTTTTGAAGGTCTTCATATTTTTCACACCTTTTCAGGCTCTTCATTTTTTTCAACACTACTTGTTGCTCCTCCTATTTTTTAGGACTTTTCATACTCATCTAATTTTTGACACATTTTGAGGCACTTCATATTTTTTACACCTTTTGAAGCTCTTCATATTTTTCACATTTTTGAAGCTCTTCATATTTTTCACACGATTTCAGACCCTTCATGTTTTTCAAAACCGCTTCATGCTCCTGCTATTTATCATACCGTTTCATACTTCTCATATTTTTGACACGTTTTGAGGCTCTTCATATTTTTCACACCTTTTCAGGCTCTTCATGTTTTTGAACACAGCTTCATGCTCCTCCTATTTTTTCTACCGTATCATGCTCCTCATATTTTTCACACCTTTTGTAGCTCTTCATATTTTTCACACCTTTTCAGGCTCTTCATGTTTTTGAACAGCACTTCATGCTCCTCCTATTTTTCAGACCGTTTCATGCTCCTCATATTTTTGACACCTTTTGAAGCTCTTCATATTTTCCACACCTTTTCAGGCTCTTCATGTTTTTCAACACCGCTTCATGCTCCTCCGATTTTTCAGACCATTTCATGCTCCTCATATTTTTGACACCTTTTGAAGGTCTTCATATTTTTCACACCTTTTCAGGCTCTTCATGTTTTTCAACACCACTTCATGCTCCTCCTTTTTTTCAGACCGTTTCAGGCTCCTCATATTTTTCACACCTTTTGAAGCCGTTCATATTTCTCACACCTTTTCATGCTCTTCATTTTTTTCAACACTATTTGTTACTCCTCCTATTTTTTAGACCGTTTCATACTCATCTAATTTTTGACAACTTTTGAAGCTCTTCATATTTTTCACCTTTTTGAAGCTCTTCATATTTTTCACACAATTTCAGACTCTTCATGTTTTTCAACACCGCTTCATGCTCCTTCTATTATCATACCGTTTCATACTCCTAATATTTTGACAGGTTTTGAGGCTCTTCATATTTTTCACACCTTTTCAGGCTCTTCATGTTTTTGAACTCTGCTTCATGCTCCTCCTATTTTTTCGACCGTATCATGCTCCTCATATTTTTCACACCTTTTGAAGCTCTTCATATTTTTCTCACCTTTTCAGGCTCTTCATGTTTTTGAACAGCACTTCATGCTCCTCCTATTTTTCAGAGAGTTTCATGCTCCTCATGTATTTCACACCTTTTGAAGCTCTTCATATTTTTCACACCTTTTCAGGCTCTTCATGTTTTCCACACCACTTCATGCTTCTCCTATTTTTCATCCGTTTCATGCTCATCTCAATTTTGACAAAATTTGAAGCTTTTCATATTTTTCACAACTTTTCAGGCTCTTCATGTTTTTGAACACCGCTTCATGATCCTCCTATTTTTCAGACCGTTTCCTGCTCCTCATATTTTTGACACCTTTTGAAGCTCTTCATATTTTTCACACCTTTTCAGACTCTTCATGTTTTTCAACAGCGCTTCATGCTCCTCCTTTTTTTCAGACCGTTTCATGCTCCTCATGTATTTCACACCTTTTGAAGCTCTTCATATTTTTCACACCTTTTCAGGCTCTTCATGTTTTTGAACACCGCTTCATGCTCCTCCTATTTTTCAGACCGTTTCATGCTCCTGATGTATTTCACACCGTTTGAAGCTCTTCATATTTTTCACACCTTTTCAGGCTCTTCATGTTTTTGATTACCGTTTCATCCTCCTCCTATTTTTCAGACCGTTTCATGCTCCTCATATTTTTCACACCTTTTGAAGCTCTTCATATTTTTCCCACCTTTTCAGGCTCTTCATGTTTTTCAACACCAGTTCATGCTCCTCCTATTTTTCAGACCATTCATGCTCCTCATATTTTTGAAACCTTTAGAAACTCTTCATATTTTTCACACCTTTTCCGGCTCTTCATGTTTTTCAACACCGCTTCATGCTCCTCCTATTTTTCAGATCGTTTCATGCTCCTCATATTTGACACCTTTTGAAGCTCTTCATATTTTTCACACCTTTTCAGGCTCTTCATGTTTTTGAACACATCTTCTTGCTCCTCCTCTTTTTCAAACCCTTTCATGCTTCTCATATTTTTGACATCTTTTAAAGCTCTTCATATTTTTCACACCTTTTCAGGCTCTTCATGTTTTTCAACACCACTCATGCTCCTCCTATTTTTGAGACCGTTTCATGCTCCTCATATTTCTGACACCTTTAGAAACTCTTCATATTTTTCACACCTTTTTCGGCTCTTCATGTTTTTTAACACCTCTTCATACTCCTCCTATTTTTCAGACCGTTTCATTCTCCTCATATTTTTGACACCTTTAGAAACTCTTCATATTTTTCATACCTTTTCCGGCTCTTCATGTTTTTTAACACCTCTTCATACTCCTCCTATTTTTCAGACCGTTTCATTCTCCTCATATTTTTGACACCTTTTCAAGCTCTTCATATATTTCACACCCTTTCAGGTTCTTCATTTTTTTCAACACCATTTCATGCTCCTCCTATTTTTCAGAGCATTTCATGCTCCTCATCTTTTTGACAGCTTTTGAAGCTCTTCATATATTTCACACATTTTCAGGCTCTTCATGTTTTTCAACACTGCTTCATGCTCGTCCTATTTTTCAGAACGTTTCATGCTCCTCAAATTTTTGACACCTTTTGAAGCTCTTCATATTTCTCACACCTTTTCAGGCTTTTCATGTTTTTTTGAACACCGCTTCATGTTCCTCCTATTTTTCAGACCGTTTCATGCTCCTCATATTTTTGACACCTTTTGAAGCTCTTCATATATTTCACAACTTTTCAGGCTCTTCATATTTTTGAACACCGCTTCATGCTCCTCCTATTTTCAGACCGTTTCATGCTCCTCTCATTTTTGACACCTTTTGAAGCTTTGCATTTCTTTACACACCTATTCAGGCTCTTCATGTTTTTGAACACTGCTTCATGCTCCTCCTATTTTTCAGACCGTATCATGCTCCTCATATTTTTCACACATTTTGAAGCTCTTCATATTTTTCACACCTTTTCAGGCTCTTCATTTTTTTCAACACTACTTGTTGCTCCTCCTATTTTTTAGACCTTTTCATGCTCATCTAATTTTTGACACTTTTGAAGCTCTTCATATTTTTTACACCTTTTGAAGCTCCTCATATTTTTCACACATTTTGAAGCTCTTCATATATTTCTCACCTTTTCAGGCTCTTCATGATTTTCATCACCGCTTCATGCTCCTCCTATTTTTCAGACCGTTTCATGCTCATCTCATTTTTGACACCTTTTGAAGCTCTTCATATTTTTCACACCTTTTCAGGCTCTTCATGTATTTGAACACCGCTTCATGCTCCTCCTATTTTTCAGATCGTTTCATGCTCCTCATATTTTTGACACCTTTGAAGCTCTTCATATTTTTCACACCTATTCAGGCTCTTCATGTTTTTGAATACCACTTCATGCTCCGCCTATTTTTCAGACCGTTTCATGCTTCTCATATATTTGAAACCTTTTGAAGCTCTTCATATTTTTCACACCTTTTCAGGCTCTTCATGTTTTTGAACACCGCTTCATGCTCCTCCTATTTTTCAGACCGTTTCATGCTTCTCATGTATTTCACACCGTTTGAAGCTCTTCATATTTTTCACACCTTTTCAGGCTCTTCATGTTTTTGATTACCGTTTCATCCTCCTCCTATTTTTCAGACCGTTTCATGCTCCTCATATTTTTCACACCTTTTGAAGCTCTTCATATTTTTCCCACCTTTTCAGGCTCTTCATGTTTTTCAACACCAGTTCATGCTCCTCCTATTTTTCACACCATTCATGCTCCTCATATTTTTGAAACCTTTAGAAACTCTTCATATTTTTCACACCTTTTCCGGCTCTTCATGTTTTTCAACACCGCTTCATGCACCTCTATTTTTCAGACCGTTTCATGCTCATCTCATTTTTGACACCTTTTGAAGCTCTTCATATTTTTCACACCTTTTCAGGCTCTTCATGTTTTTGAACACCACTTCACGCTCCTCCTAATTTTCAGACCGTATCATGCTCCTCATATTTTTCACACCTTTTGACGCTCTTCATATTTTTCACACCTTTTCAGGCTCTTCATATTTTTGAACACGACTTCATGCTCCTCCTATTTTTCAGACCGTTTCATGCTCCTCTCATTTTTGACACCTTTTGAAGCTTTGCATATTTTTCACAACTTTTCAAGCTCTTCATGTTTTTGAACACCGCTTCATGCTCCGCCTATTTTTCAGACCGTATCATGCTCCTCATATTTTTCACACCTTTTGAAGCTCTTCATATTTTTCACACCTTTTCAGGCTCTTCTTTTTTTTCAACACTACTTGTTGCTCCTCCTATTTTTTAGACCTTTTCATGCTCATCTAATTTTTGACACCTTTTGAAGCTCTTCATATTTTTTACACCTTTTGAAGCTCTTCATATTTTTAACATTTTTGAAGCTCTTCATAATTTTCAAACGATTTCAGACTCTTCATGTTTTTCAACTCCGCTTCATGCTCCTGCTATTTATCATACCGTTTCATACTCCTCATATTTTTGACACCTTTTGAGGCTCTTCATATTTTTCACACTTTTTCAGGCTCTTCATGGTTTGAACACAGCTTCATGCTCCTCCTATATTTTCCACAGCTTCATGCTCCTCATATTTTTCAGACCGTTTAATCCTCCTCATGTATTTCACACCTTTTGAATCTCTTCATATTTTTCACACGTTTTCAGGCTCTTCATCGTTTTCAACACCGCTTCATGCTCCTCCTATTTTTCAGACCGTTTCATGCTCATCTCATTTTTGACACCTTTTGAAGCTCTTCATATTTGTCACACCTTTTGAAGCGCTTCATATTTTTTATATTCTTGAAGCTCTTCATATTTTCACACCTTTTCAGACTCTTCATGTGTTTCAACACCGCTTCATGCTCCTGCTATTGTTCAGACCGTTTCATGCTCCTCATATTTTTGACACGTTTTGAGGCTTTTCTATTTTTCACACCTTTTCAGCTCTTCATGTTTTTGAACACCGCTTCATCCTCCTTCTATTTTTCAGACCATTTCATGATCCTTATATTTTTGACACCTTTTGAAGCTCTTCTAATTTTTCACACCTTTTCAGGCACTTCATGTTTTTGAACACCGCTTTATGCTCCTCCTATTTTTCAGACCGTTTCATGCTCCTCATATTTTTGACACCTTTTGAAGCTCTTCATATTTTTCACACCTTTTCATTCTCTTCATGATTTTCAACAGCATTTCATGCTCCTCCTATTTTTCAGACCGTTTCATGCTCATCTCATTTTTGACACCTTTTCAAGCTCTTCATATTTTTCAAACCTTTTGAAGCTCTTCATATTTTTCACATTTTTGAAGCTCTTCATATATTTCACACCTTAACAGGCTCTTCTTTTTTTTCAACACCACTTCATGCTCCTCCTATTTTTCAGACCGTTTGATGCTCATCTCATTTTTGACACCTTTTGAAGCTCTTCATATTTTTCACAACTTTGAAGCTCTTCATATTTTTCTAACCTTTTCAGGCTCTTCACTTTTTTGAACAACGCTTCATGCTCCTCGTATTTTTCAGACCGTTTCATGCTCCTCGAATTTTTGACACCTGTTGAAGCTCCTCATATTTTTCACACCTTTTGAAGCTCTTCATATTTTTCAACACCGCTTCATGCTCCTCCTATTATTCAGACCGTTTCATGCTCATCTCATTTTTGACACCTTTTGAAGCTCTTCATATTTTTCACACCTTTTCAGGTTCTTCATGTTTTTGAACACCGCTTCATGGTCCTCCTATTTTTCAGAACTTTTCATGCTCCCCATATTTTTGACACATTTTGAAGCTCTTCATATTTTTCACACATTTTCAGGCTCTTCATGTTTTTCAACACCGCTTCATGCTCCTCCTATTTTTCAGAATGTTTCATGCTCCTCATATTTTTGACACCTTTTGAAGGTCTTCATATTTTTCACACATTTTCAGGCTCTTCATGTTTTTCAACACCGCTTTATGCTCCTCCTATTTTGCAGACCGTTTCATGCTCCTATATTTTTGACACCTTTTGAAGCTTTTCATATTTCTCACTCATTTTGAGGCTCTTCATGTTTTTGAACATCACTTCATGCTCCTCCTATTTTTCAGACCGTTTCATGCTCCCCATATTTTTGACACCTTTTGAAGCTCTTCATATTTTTCACCCCTTTTGAAGCTGTTCATATATTTCACACCTTTTCAGGCTCTTGATGTTTTTCAACACCACTTCATGCTCCTTCTATTTTTCACACCCTTTCATGCTAATCTAATTTTTGACACCTTTTGAAGCTCTTCATATTTTTCAGACCTTTTGAAGGTCTTCATATTTTTCACACCTTTTCAGGCTGTTCATGTTTTTGAACACCGCTTATGCTCGTCCTATTTTTCAGACCATTTCATGCTCCTCATACTTTTGACACCTTTTGAAGCTCTTCATATTTTTCACACCTTTTCAGGCTCTTCATGTTTTTCAACACCGCTTCATGATCCTCCTATTTTTCAGACCGTTTCATGCTCCGCATATTTTTGACACCTTTTGAAGCTCTTCATATTATTCACACCTTTTCAGGCTCTTCATGTTTTTCAACAACACTTCATGCTCCTCCTATTTTTCAGACCGGTTCATGCTCATCTCATTTTTGACATCTTTTGAAGCTCTTCATATTTTTCACACCTTTTGAAGCTCTTCATAATTTTCATATTTTTGAAGCACTTCATATTTTTCACACTTTTTCAGGCTCTTCATGTTTTTCAACACCTCTTCAGGCTCCTCCTATTTTTCGGACCCTTTCATGCTAATCTAATTTTTGGCACTTTTTGAAGCTCTTCATATTTATCACACCTTTTAAGTCTCTGCATGTTTTTGAACACCTTTACATGCTCCTCATGTATTTCACTCCTTTTGAAGCTCTTCATATTTTGCACAAATTTTCAGGCTCTTCATGTTTTTGAACACCGCTTCATCCTCCTATTTTTAAGAGGGTTTCATGCTCGTCGTATTTTTGACACATTTTGAAGCTCTTCATATTTTTCACATCTTTTCAGGCTCTTCATGTTTTTGAACACCGCTTCATGCTCCTCCTATTTTTGAGAACGTTTCATGCTCCTCATATTTTCGACACCTTTTGAAGCTTTCATATTTTTCACACCTTTTCAAGCTCTTCATGTTTTTCAACACCACTTCATGCTGCTCCTTTTTTGCAGACCGTTTCATGCTACTCATATTTTTGACACCTTTTGAAGCTCTTCATACTTCTCACACCTTTTCAGGCTCTTCATGTTTTTCAACACCGCTTCATGCACCTCCGATTTTTCAGACCGTTTCATGCTCATCTCATTTACAACACCTTTTGAAGCTCTTCATATTTTTCACATCTTTTGAAGCTGTTCATATTTTTCACACTTTTTCAGGCTCTGCATGTTTTTCAACAACCTTTTTTGCTCCTCCTACTTTTCAGACCGTTTCATGCTCCTCATATTTTTCACACCTTTTGAAGCTCTTCATATTTTTCACACCTTTTCAGGCTCTTCATGTTTTTGAACACCGCTTCATGCTCCTCCTATTTTTCAGACCGTTTAAAACTCCTCATGTATTTCACACCTTTTGAAGCTCTTCATATTTTTCACACCTTTTCATGCACTTCATGTGTTTGAACATCATTTCATGCTCCTCCAATTTTGCAGACCGTTTCATTCTTCTCATATTTTTGACACCTTTTGAAGCTCTTCATATATTTCACACCTTTTCAGGCTTTTCATTTTTTTCAACACCATTTCATCCTCCTCCTATTTTTAAGACCGTTTCATGCTCCTAATATTTTTGACACCTTTTGAAGCTCTTCATATTTTTCACACCTTTTCAGGCTCTTCATGTTTTTCAACACCGTTTCATGATCCTCATATTTTTCAGACCGTTTCATGCTCCTCATATTTTTTACACCTTTTGAAGCTCTTCATATATTTAACACCTTTTCAGGCTCTTCTTATTTTGCAACACCGCATCATGCTCCTCCTATTTTTGAGACCGTTTCATGCTCCTCATATTTCTGACACGTTGTGAAGCTCTTCATATTTTTCACACCTTTTCAGGCTCTTCATGATTTTGAACACCTCTTCATGATCCTCCTATTTTACAGACCGTTTCATGCTCTTCATATTATTGACCCCTTTTGAAGCTCTTCATATTTTTCACACCTTTTCAGGCTCTTCATGTTTTTCAACACCATTTCATGCCGCATCTATTTTTCAGACCGTTTCATGCTCCTCATATTTTTCACACCTTTTGAAGCTCTTCATATTTTTCACAACTTTTCAGGCTCTTCATGTTTTTGAACACCACTTCATGCTGCTCCTATTTTTCAGAGAGTTTCATGCTCCTCATGTATTTCACACCTTTTGAAGCTCTTCATATTTTTCAACACCGTTTCATGCTGCTTCTATTTTTCAGGCCGTTTCATGCTCCTCATATTTTACATACCTTTTGAAGCTCTTCATTTTTTTCACACATTTCAGGCTCTTCATGTTTTTCAACACCATTTCATGCCGCATCTATTTTTCAGACCGTTTCATGCTCCTCATATTTTTCACACCTTTTGAAGCTCTTCATATTTTTCACAACTTTTCAGGCTCTTCATGTTTTTGAACACCAATTCATGCTCCTCCTATTTTTCAGAGAGTTTCATGCTCCTCATGTATTTCACACCTTTTGAAGCTCTTCATATTTTTCACACCTTTTCAGGCTCTTCATATTTTTCTACACCACTTCATGCTTCTCCTATTTTTCAGACCGTTTCATGCTTCTCATGAATTTCACACCTTTTGAAGCTCTTCATATTTTTCACACCTTTTCAGTCTCTTCTATTTTTTCAACACCACTTCATGCTCCTCCTATTTTTCAGACCGTTTCATGCTCATCTCATTTTTGACACCTTTTGAAGCTTTTCATATTTTTCACAACTTTTTAGGCTCTTCATGTTTTTGAACACGGCTTCATGCTCCTCCTCTTTTTCACAGTTTCATTCTCCTCAAGTATTTCACACCTTTTGAAGCTCTTCATATTTTTCACAACTTTTCAGGCTCTTCATGTTTTTGAACACCGCTTCATGATCCTCCTATTTTTCAGACCGTTTCCTGCTCTTCATATTTTTGACACCTTTTGAAGCTCTTCATATTTTTCACACTTTTTCATGCTCTTCATGTTTTTCAACACCGTTTCATGCTGATTCTATTTTTCAGACCGTTTCATGAGCCTCATAATTTTCACACCTTTTGAAGATGTTCATATTTTTCACACGGTTTCAGGCGCTACATGTTTTTGAACACAGCTTCATGGTACTCCTATTTTTCAGTCCGTTTCATGCTCATCTCATTTTTGACACCTTTGAAGCTCTTCATATTTTTCACACCTTTTGAAGCTCTTCATATTTTTCACACCTTTTCAAGCTCTTCATGTTTTTCAACACCCCTTCTTACTCCTCCTATTTTTCAGACCATTTCATGCTCCTCATATATTTGACACGTTTTGAAGCTCTTCATATTTTTCACACCTTTTCAAGCTCTTCATGTTTTTGAACACCGCTTCTTGCTCCTCCTAATTTTCAGACCGTTTCATGCTCATCTCATTTTTGACACTTTTGAAGCTCATCATATTTTTCACACCTTTTGAAGATCTTCATATTTTTCACTCCTTTTCAGGCTTTTCATGTTTTTCAACACCGTTTCATGCTGCTTTTATTTTTCAGACCGTTTAATGCTCCTCATGTATTTCACACATTTTGAAGCTTTTCATATTTTTCACACCTTTTCAGGCTCTTCATGTTTTTCAACACCGTTTCATGCTGCTTTTATTTTTCAGACCATTTCATGCTCCTCATATTTTTCACACCTTTTGAGCTCTTAATATTTTACACAACTTTTCAGGCTCTTCATGTTTTTGAACACATCTTCATGCTCCTCCTATTTTTCAGACCGTTTCATTCTCCTCATATTTTTGAAGCCTTTTGAAGCTCTTCATATTTTTCACACCTTTTCAGGCTCTTCATGTTTTTCAACACCGTTTCATGATCCTCCTATTTTACAGACCGTTTCATGCTCATCTCATTTTTGACACCTTTTGAAGCTTTTCATATTTTTCACAACTTTTTAGGCTCTTCATGTTTTTGAACACGGCTTCATGCTCCTCCTCTGTTTCAGAGTTTCATGCTCCTCATGTATTTCACACCTTTTGAAGCTCTTCATATTTTTCACACATTTTCAGCATCTTCATGCTTTTGATCACCGTTTCATGCTCCTCCTATTTTTCAGACCGTGTCATGCACCTCATATTTTTCACACCTTTTGAAGCTCTTCATATTTTTCACACCTTTTCAGGCTCCTCATGTTTTTCAACACCGCTTCATGCTCCTCCTCTTTTTCAGACCGCTTCATGCTCCTCATATTTTTCAGACCGTTTCATGAACCTCATATTTTTCACACCTTTTGAAGCTCTTCATATTTTTTACACCTTTCTCAGGCTCTTCATGTTTTTCAACACCTCTTCATGCTCCTCCTACTGTTCAGACCATTTAATGTTCCTCATATATTTCACACCTTTTGAAGTTCTTCATATTTTTCACACCTTTTGAAGCTCTTCATATTTTTCACACGTTTTCAGGCTCTTCATGTATTTCAAAACCGCTTCATGCTGCTTCAATTTTTCAGACCGTTTCATGCTCCTCATATTTTTGACCCGTTTGGAAGCTGTTCATATTTTTCACACCTTTTCAGTTTCTTCAGGTTTTTGAACACCACTTCATGCTCCTCCTGTTTTTCAGATCGTTTCATGCTCATCTCATTTTTGACACCTTTGAAACTCTTCATATTTTTCACACCTTTTGAAGCTCTTCATATATTTCACACCTTCTCTGGCTCTTCATGTTTTTCAACATCACTTCATGCTCCTCCTATTTTTCAGACCCTTTCATGCTAATCTAATGTTTGACACCTTTTGAAGGTCTTAATATTTTTCACACCTTTTGAAGCTCTTCATATTTTTCAAACCTTTTCAGGCTCTTCATGTTTTTGAACACCGCTTCATGCTCCTCCCTTTTTTCAGACCGTTTATTTCTCCTCATATTTTTGACATTTTTTGAAGCTCTTCATATTTTTCACACCTTTTCAGGCTCTTCATGTTTTTGAACACCGCTTCATGCTCCTCCTATATTTCAGTCCGTTTCATGCTCCTCCTATTTTTCACACCTTTTGAAGCTCTTCATATTTTTCACACCTTTTCAGGCTCTTCATGTTTTTGAACACCGCTTGATGTTCCTCCTATTTTTCAGACCGTTTCATGCTCCTCATGTATTTCACACGTTTTGAAGCTCTTCATATTTTTCACACCTTTTCAGCCTCTTCATGATTTTGAACACCGCTTCATCATCCTCCTATTTTTCAGAATGTTTCATGCTCCTCATATTTTTGACAACTTTTGAAGCTTTTCATATTTTTCACAACTTTTCAGGCTCTTCATGTTTTTGAACAGAGCTTCATGCTCCTCCTATTTTTCAGACCGTATCATGTTCCTCATGTATTTTACACCTTTTGAAGCTCTTCATATTTTTCACACCTTTTCAGGCTCTTCATGCATTTGAACAACTTTTCATGCTCCTCCTATTTTTCAGACCGTTTCATACTCCTCATTTTTTGACACCTTTTGAAGCTCTTCATATTTTTCACACCTTTTCAGGTTCTTCATGTTTTTCAACATCGCTTCATGCTCCTCCTATTTTTCAGACCGTTTCATGCTCCTCATATTTTTGACACCTTTTGAAGCTCTTAATATATTTCACAGCTTTTCAGACTCTTCATGATTTCCATTACCGCTTCATGCTCCTCATATTTTTCAGACCGTTTCATGCTCATCTCATTTTTATCACCTTTTGAAACTCTTCATATTTTTCACACCTTTTGAAGCTCTTCATATTTTTCACACGTTTTCAGGCTCTTCATGTTTTTCAACACCACTTCTTGCTTCTCCTATTTTTCAGACCGTTTCATGATCCTCATATTTTTGACCCATTTTGAAACTCTTCATATTTTTCACACCTTTTCAGGCTCTTCATGTTTTTCAACACCGCTTCATGCTCCTCCTATTTTTCAGACCATTTCATGCTCCTCATATATTTGACACATTTTGAAGCTCTTCATATTTTTCACACCTTTTCATGCTCTTCATGTTTGTGAACACCGCTTCATGCTCGTCCTATTTTTCAGACCGTTTCATGCTCCTCATGTATTTCACACCTTTTGAAGCTCTTCATATTTTGCACAGCTTTTCAGGCTCTTCATGTTTTTCACAAACACTTCATGCTCGTCCTATTTTTCAGACCGTTTCATGCTCCTCATATTTTTGACAACTTTTGAAGCTCTTCATATTTTTGACACCTTTGAGGCTCTTCATGTTTTTGAACACCACTTCATGCTCCTCCTATATTTCAGTCCGTTTCATGCTCCTCCTATTTTTCACACCTTTTGAAGCTCTTCATATTTTTGACACCTTTGAGGCTCTTCATGTTTTTGAACACCACTTCATGCTCCTCCTATTTTTCAGACCGTTTCATGGTCCTCATATATTTGACTCCTTTAGAAGCTCTTCATATTTTTCACACCTTTTCAGGCTCTTCATGGTTTTCAACACCGCTTCATGCTCCTCCTCTTTTTCAGACCGTTTCATGCTCCTCATATTTTTGGCACCTTTTGAAGCTCTTCATATTTTTCACACCTTTTCAGGTCTTCATGTTTTTGAACACCATTTCATGCTACTCCTATTTTTCAGACCGTTTCATGGTCCTCATATTTTTGACACCTTTTGAACCTCTTCATATTTTTCACACCTTTTCAGGCTCTTCATGTTTTCAAAACCGCTTCATGCTCCTACTATTTTTCAGACGGTTTCATGCTCCTCATATTTTTGACACCTTTTGAAGCTCTTCATATTATTCACACCTTTTCAGGCTCTTCATGTTTTTCAACACCGCTTCATGCTCCTCCTTTTTTTCAGACCGTTTCATGCTCCTCATATTTTTGACGCCTTTTGAAGCTCTTCATATTTTTCACACTTCCCCAGGCTCTTCATGTTTTTGAACACCATTTCATGCTCCTCCTGTTTTTCAGACCGTTTCATGCTCCTCATCTTTTTGACACGTTTTGAAACTCTTCATATTTATCACACCTTTTCAGGCTCTTCATGTTTTTCAACACAATTTCATGCTCCTCCTTTTTTTCAGACCGTTTTATGCTCCTCATATATTTGACACCTTTTGAAGCTCTTCATAATTTCCACACCTTTTCAGGCTCTTCATGTTTTTCTTCACCGCTTCATGCTCCCCCTACATTTCAGACCGTTCATGCCTCTCATATTTTTGAAACCTTTTGAAGCTCTTCATTTTTTTCACACCTTTTTAGGCTCTTCATGTTTTTCAACACCATTTCATGCTCCTCCTTTTTTTCAAACCGTTTTATGCTCCTCATATATTTGACACCTTTTGAAGCTCTTCATAATTTCCACACCTCTTCAGGCTCTTCATGTTTTTGAACACCATTTCATGCTCCTCTTATTTTTTTTTATTGTTTTTTTTTTTAAATTTTTTTAATTATTTTTATTTTTTCTTTCCCAGTCGGTTTTGTCATACATTGATATGAATCAGCCATGGATTTACATGTATTCCCAATTCCAATCCCCCCTCCCACCTCCCTCTCCACCCGATTCCTCTCCGTCTTCCCAGTGCACCAAGCCGGAGCACTTGTCTCGTGCATCCTACCTGGGCTGGTGATCTGTTTCACCATAGATAGCATACATGCTGTTCATTTGAAATATCCCACCCTCACATTCTCCCACAAAGTTCAAAAGTCTGTTCTGTATTTCTGTGTCTATTTTTCTGTTCTGCATATAGGGTTATCGTTATCACCTTTCTAAATTCCATATACATGTGTCAGCATGCTCTAATGTTCTTTATCTCTCTGGCTTACTTCACTCTGTATAATGGGCTCCAGCTTCATCCATCTCATTAGGACTGATTCAAGTGAATTTTTTAATGGCTGAGTAATATTCCATGGTGTATATGTACCACAGCTTTCTTATCCATTCATCTGCTGACGGGCATCTAGGTTGCTTCCATGTCCTGGCTATTATAAATAGTGCTGCGATGAACATTGGGGTGCACGTGTCTCTTTCAGACGAACCTATGGACACCTTATCTTTGACAAAGGAGGCAAGGATATACAATGGAAAAAAGACAACCTCTTTAACAAGTGGTGCTGGGAAAACTGGTCAACCACTTGTTAAAGAATGAAAATAGAACACTTTCTAACACCATACACAAAAATAAACTCAAAATGGATTAAAGATCTAAATGTAAGACCAGAAACTATAAAACTCCTAGAGGAGAAGATAGGCAATACACTCTCCGACATAAATCAAAGCAAGATCCTCTATGACCCACCTCCCAGAATATTGGAAATAAAAGCAAAACTAAACAAATGGGACCTAATGAAACTTAAAAGCTTTTGCACTACAAAGGAAACTATAAGTAAGGTGAAAAGACAGCCCTCAGATTGGGAGAAAATAATAGCAAATGAAGAAACAGACAAAGGATTAATCTCAAAAATATAGAAGCAAATCCTGCAGCTCAATTCCAGAAAAATAAATGACCCAATACAAAATGAGCCAAAGAACTAAACAGACATTTCTCCAAAGAAGACATACAGATGGATAACAAACACATGAAAAGATGCTCAACATCACTCATTATTAGAGAAATGCAAATCAAAACCACAATGAGGTACCATTATATGCCAGTCAGGATGGCTGCTATCCAGAAGTCTACAAGCAATAAATGCTGGAGGTGGTGTGGAGAAAAGGGAACCCTCTTATACTGTTGGTGGGAATGCACACTAGTACAGCCGCTATGGAAAACAGTGTGGAGATTTCTTAAAAAACTGGAAATAGAACTGCCATATGACCCAGCAATCCCACTTCTGGGCATACACACTGAGGAAACCAGATCCTCTTATTTTTCAGACCGTTTCAAGCTCCTCATATTTTTTACACCTTTTGAAGCTCTTCATATATTTCACACCTTTTCAGGCTCTTCATGTTTTTCAACACCGCTTCATGCTCCTCCTATTTTTCAGACCGTTTCATGGTCCTCATGTTTTTGTCACCTTTTGAAGCTCTTCATATTTTTCACACCTTTTCATGCTCTTCATGTTTTTGAACACCATTTCATGCTCCTCCTATTTTTTAAACCGTTTCATGCTCCTCATATTTTTCACACATTTTGAAGCTCTTCATATTTTTCACACCTTTTCAGGCTCTTCATATTTTACAACAAGTTTTCATGCTCCTCCTATTTTTCAGACCGTTTAATGCTCCCCATAATTTTGACACCTTTTGAAGCGCTTCATAATTATCACACCTTTTCAGGCTCTTCATGTTTTTCAAATTTGCTTCTGCTCCTCCTATTTTTCAGACCGTTTCATGCTCCTCATATTTTTGACACCTTTTGAAGCTCTTCATATTTTTCACAGCTTTTCAGGCTCTTCATGTTTTTCAACACTGCTTTATTCTCCTCATATTTTTCAGACCGTTTCATGCGCCTCATATTTTGGATATCTTTAGAAGCTCGTCATATTTCTAACAACTTTTCAGGCTCTTCATGTTTTCAACACAGTTTCATGCTCCTCCTATTTTTCAGACCGTTTCATGCGCCTCATATTTTGACTCCTTTTGAAGCTCTTCATATTTTTCACACATTTTCAGGCTCTTCATGTTTTTCAACACCGTTTCTTGCTCATCCTCTTTTTCAGACCGTTTCATGCCCCTCATATTTTTGACACCTTTTCAAGCTCTTCACATTTTTCAAACCTTTTCAGGCTCTTCATGTTTTTGAACAACGTCTCATGCTCCTCCTATTTTTCAGACAGTTTCATGCCCCTCATATTTTTGACACCTTTTCAAGCTCTTCTCATTTTTCAAAACATTTCAGGCTCTTCATGTTTTGAACACCGTTTCATCCTCCTCCTAATTTTCAGACCGTTTCATGCTCCTCATATATTTGACACCTTTTGAAGCTCTTCATATTTTTCACAACTTTTCAGGTTCTTCATGTTTTCAACACCACTTCATGCTCCTCCTATATTTCTGACCGTGTCATGCTCCTCATATTTTTGACAACTTTTGAAGCTCTTCATATTTTTCACACCTTTTCAGGCTCTTCATGTTTTTCTACACCGCTTCATGCTCCTCCTATTTTTGACATCTTTTGAAGCTCTTCATATATTTCACACCTTTTCAGGGTTTTCATGTTTTTGAACACCGTTTCATGCTCCTCATATTTTTCAGACCGTTTCATGCTCCTCATATTATTGACACCTTTTGAAGCTCTTCATATATTTCACACCTTTTCAGGGTTTTCATGTTTTTGAACACCGTTTCATGCTCCTCATATTTTTCAGACCGTTTCATGCTCCTCATATTTTTGACACCTTTTGAAACTCTTCATATTTTTCACAATTTTTCAGGCTCCTCATGTTTTTGAACACCGTTTCATGCTCCTCCATTTTTTCAGACCGTTTCATGCTCCTCATATTTTGACACCTTTTGAAGCTCTTCATATTTTTCACACCTTTTCAGGCTCTTCATATTTTTCAACAAGGTTTCATGCTCCTCCTATTTTTCAGACGGTTTCATGCTCCTCATATTTTTGACACCTTTTGAAGCTCTTCATATTTTTCACACCTTTCCAGGCTCTTCATATTTTTGAACACCGATTAATGCTCCTCCTATTTTTCAGACCGTTTCTTGCTCCTCATATTTTTGACACCTTTTGAAGCTCTTCATATTTTTCACAGCTTTCCAGGCTCTTCATATTTTTGAACACCGATTAATGCTCCTCCTATTTTTCAGACCGTTTCTTGCTCCTCATATTTTTGACACCTTTTGAAGCTCTTCATATTTTTCACACCTTTTCAGGCTCTACATATTTTTCAACACAACTTCATGCTCCTCCTTTATTTGAGACCGTTTCATGCTCCTCATATTTTTGACACCTTTTGAAGCTCTCCATAGATTTCACACCTTTTCAGGCTCTTCATGTTTTTCTACACCGCTTCTTGCTCCTCCTATTTTTCAGAGCTATTCATGCTCCTCATATTTTTGTCACCTTTTGAAGCTCTTCATATATTTCACACCTTTTCAGGCTTTTCATGTTTTTCAACACCGCTTCATGCTCCTACTATTTTTCAGACCTTTTCATGCTCCTCATATTTTTGACCATTTTATAAGCTCTTCATGTTTTTCACACTTTTTTAGGCTCTTCATGTTTTTTAACACCGCTTCATGCTCCTCCTATTTTTCAAACTTTTTGAAGCTCTTCATGTTTTTCACACCTTATCAGACTCTTCATGTTTTTGAACACCTCTTCATGCTTCTCCTATTTTTCAGACCTTTTCATGCTCCTCATGTATTTCACACGTTTTGAAGCTCTTCATATTTTTCACACCTTTTCAGACTCTTCATGTTTTTGAACACTGCTTCATGCTCCTCCTATTTTTAAGACCGTTTCAAGCTCCTCATATTTTTGACACCTTTTGAAGCTCTTCATATTTTTCACACCTTTTCAGTCTCTTCATGTTTTTCAACTCCACTCATGCTCCTCCTCTTTTTGTGACCTTTTCATGCTCCTCATAATTTTGACACCTTTGTAAGCTCTTCATACTTTTCACACCTTTTGATGCTCTTCATATTTTTCACAGCTTTTCAGGGTCTTCAAGTTTTTCAACACCGTTTCATTCTCCTCCTATTTTTCAGACCGTTTCATGCTCATCTCATTTTTGACACCTTTTGAAGCTCTTCATATTTTTCACACCTTTTGAAGCTCTTCATATTTTAAACGTTTTCAGGCTCTTCAAGTTTTTCAACATCGCTTCATGCTCCTCCTATTTTTGACACGTTTTGAGGCTCTTCATAATTTTCACACCATTTTAGGCTCTTCATGTTTTTGAACACCGTTTCATGCTCCTCGTATTTTTCACACATTTTAAAGCTCTTCATATTTTCACACCTTTTCAGGCTCTCATGTTTTTGAACACAGCTTCATGCTCCTCCTATTTTTTATACCGTTTCATGATACTCATGTATTTCACACCTTTTGAAGCTCTTCATATTTGCCACACCTTTTCAGGCTGTACATGTTTTTGAAGACCACTTCATGCTCCTCATCTTTTTCAGACCGTTTCATGCTCCTGATATTTTTCACACCGTTTGAAGCTCTTCATATTATTCACACGTTTTCAGATTCTTCATGTTTTTGATATCCGTTTCATGCTCCTCCTATTTTTCAGACCGTTTCATGCTCCTCATATTTTTGACACCTTTTGAAGCTCTTCACATTTATCACACCTTTTCAGGCTCTTCATGTTTTTCAACACCGCTTCATGATCCTCCTATATTTCAGAGCGTTTCATGCTCCTCATATTTTTGACAACTTTTGAAGCTCTTCACATTTTTCACACCTTTTCTGGCTCTTCATGTTTTTCAACACCGCTTCATGCTCCTCCTATTTTTCAGATCGTTTCATGCTCCGCATATTTTTGACTCCTTTTGAAGCTCTTCATATTTTTCACACGTTTTCAGGCCCTTCATGTTTTTGAACACCGCTTCATGCTCCTCCTATTTTTCAGACGGTTTCAGGCTGCTCATATTTTTCAGACCGTTTCATGCTCCCCATATTTTTGACAATTTTATAAGCTCTTCATATTTTTCACACATTTTCAGTCTCTTCATGTTTTTGAGCAGCGCTTCATGCTCCTCCTATTTTTCAAACCTTTTGAAGCTCTTCATGTTTTTCACACCTTATCAGCCTCTTCATGTTTTTGAACATCTCTTCATGCTCCTCATATTTTTGACAATTTTATAAGCTCTTCATATTTTTCACACTTTTTCAGGCTCTTCATGTTTTTCAACACCGCTTCATGCTGTTCCTATTTTTCAAACCTTTTGAAGCTCTTCATATTTTTCACACGTTTTCTGGCCCTTCATGTTTTTGAACAACACTTCATGCTCCTCCTACTCTTCAGACTTTTTCATGCTCATCTCTTTTTTGACACCTTTTCAGGGTCTTCATATTTTTCAAACTTTTGAAGATCTTCATATTTTTCACACTTTTTCAGGCTCTTCATGTTTTGAACACTGCTTCATGCTCCTCCTATTTTTCAGACCGTTTCATTCTCCTCATGTGTTTCACACCTTTTGAAGCTCTTCATAATTTTCACACCTTTTCATGCTCTTCATGTTTTTGAACACCGTTTCATGCTCGTCCTATTTTTCAGACCATTTCAAGCTCCTCATATTTTTGAAACCTTTTGAAGCTCTTCATATTTTTCACACCTTTTCAGGCTTTTCATGTATTTGAACATCGCTTCATGCTCCTCACATTTCTCACACCTTTTGAAGCTCTTCATATTTTTCTCACCTTTTCAGGCTCCTCATGTTTTTGAACACCGCTTCATGCTCCTCATATTTTTCAGACCGTTTCATGATCCTCATGTATTTCACACATTTTGAACCTCTTCATATTTTTCACACCTTTTCAATGTATTCATGTTTTTGAACACTGTTTCATGCTGCTCCTGTTTTTCAGACCATTTCATGATACTCATATTTTTGACACCTTTTGAAGCTCTTCATATTTTTCACACTTTTTCAGGCTGTTTATAGTTTTCAACACCGCTGCATGATTCTCCTCTATTTGAGACCATTTCATGCTCCTCATATTTTTGACATTTTTTGAAGCTCTTCATATTTTTCACACCTTTTGAAGCTCTTCCTATTTTTCACAGCTTTTCAGGCTCTTCATGTTTTTCAACACCGCTTCATGTTCCTCCTATTTTTCCGACCGTTTCATGCTCCTCATATTTTTGACACGTTTTGAAGCTCTTCATATTTTTGACACCTTTTGAAGGTCTTCATATTTTTCACACCTTTTGAAGCTCTTCATATTTTTCACTTCTTTTCAGGCTCTTCATGTTTTTTAACACCGCTTCATGTTCCTCATATTTTTCAGACCGTTTCATGCTCCTCATATTTTTGACATCTTTTGAAGCTCTTCACGTTTATCACACATTTTCAGGCTCTTCATGTTTTTCAACACCGCTTGATGATCCTCCTATATTTCAGACCGTTTCATGCTCCTCATATTTTTGACACGTTTTGAAGCTCTTCATATTTTTCACACCTTTTCCGTCTCTTCTTGTTTTTCAACACCGCTTCTTGCTCCTCCTATTTTTCAGACCGTTTCATGCTCCTCATATTGTTGACACCTTTTGAAGCACTTCATATTTTTCACACCTTTTCTGGCTCTTCATATTTTTGAACACCGCTTCATGTTCCTCCTGTTTTTCATACCTTTTGAAGCTCTTCATATTTTTCACACCTTTTCAGGCTCTTCAGGTTTTTGAACACCTCTTCATGCTCCTCCTATTTTTCAGACCGTTTCATGCTCCTCATGTATTTCACACCTTTTGAAGCTCTTCATATTTTTCACACCTTTTCAGGCTCTCCATGTTTCTGAACACCACTTCCTGCTCCTCCTATTTTTGAGGCCGTTTCATGCTCATCTCATTTTTGACACCTTCTGAAGCTCTTCATTTATTTCACAACTTTTGAGCTCTTCATATTCTTCACAAGTTTTCAGGCTCTTCATGTATTTCAATAACGCTTCTTACTCCTCCTATTTTTCAGACCGTTTCATGCTCCTCATATTTTTGACATCTTTTGAAGCTCTTCACGTATTTCACACATTTTCAGGCTTTTCATGTTTCTGAACACCGCTTCATCCTCCTCCTATTTTTCACACCTTTTGAAGCTCTTCATATTTTTCACAGCTTTTCAGGCTGCACATGTTTTTGAACACGACTTCATGCTCCTCATCTTTTTCAGTCTGTTTCATGCTCCTCATATTTTTCACACCGTTTGAAGCTCTTCATATTTTTCACACGTTTTCAGGCTCTTCATGTTTTTGATCACCGTTTCATGCTCCTCCTATTTTTCAGACCGTTTCATGCTCCTCATATTTTTGACCATTTTATAAGCTCTTCATATTTTTCACACTTTTTTAGGCTCTTCATGTATTTTAACACCGCTTCATGCTCCTCCTATTTTTCAAACTTTTTGAAGCTCTTCATGTTTTTCACACCTTATCAGCCTCTCCATGTTTTTGAACACCTCTTCATGCTACTCCTATTTTTCAGATCTTTTCATGTTCCTCATATTTTTCACTCCTTAAAAGCTCTTCCTATTTTTCACAGCTTTTCAGGCTCTTCATGTTTTTCGACACCGCTTCATGCTCCTCATATTTTTCAGACAGTTTCATGCTCCTCATATTTTTGACTTCTTGTGAAGCTCTTCATATTTTTGACACCTTTTGAAGGACTTCATATTTTTCACACCTTTTGAAGCTCTTCACATTTTTCACTTCTTTTCAGGCTCTTCATGTTTTTTAACACCGCTTCATGCTCCTCATATTTTTCAGACCGTTTCATGCTCCTCATTTTTTTGACATCTTTTGAAGCTCTTCACGTTTTTCACACATTTTCAGGCTCGTCATGTTTTTCAACACCGCTTCATGCTGCTCCTATTTTTCAGACCGTTTCATGCTCATCTCTTTTTTGACAACTTTTGAAGCTCTTCATATTTTCATACTTTTTGAAGCTCTTCATATTTTTCACACGTTTTCAGGCTCTTCATGTTTTTCAACACCGCTTCATGCTCCTCCTATTTTTCAGACCGTTTCATGCTCCTCATATTTTTGACACCTTTTGAAGCTCTTCATATTTTTCACACCTTTTCAGACTCTTCATGTTTTTCAACACCGCTTCATGCTGCTCCTATTTTTCAGACCGTTTCATGCTCATCTCTTTTTTGACAACTTTTGAAGCTCTTCATATTTTCATACCTTTTGAAGCTCTTCAGATTTTTCACACGTTTTCAGGCTCTTCATGTTTTTCAACACCGCTTCTTGCTCCTCCTATTTTTCAGACCGTTTCATGCTCCTCATATTGTTGACACCTTTTGAAGCACTTCATATTTTTCACACCTTTTCAGGCTCTTCATATTTTTGAACACCGCTTCATGCTCCTCATATTTTTCACACCGTTGGAAGCTCTTCATACTTTTCACACGTTTTCAGGCTATTCATATTTTTGATCACCGTTTCATGCTCCTCGTATTTTTCAGACCGTTTCATGCTCCTCATATTTTTGACCATTTTATAAGCTCTTCATATTTTTCACACTTTTTTAGGCTCTTCATGTTTTTTAACACCGCTTCATGCTCCTCCTATTTTTCAAACTTTTTGAAGCTCTTCATGTTTTTCACACCTTATCAGCCTCTTCATATTTTTGAACACCTCTTCATGCTACTCCTATTTTTCAGACCTTTTCATGCTCCTCATGAATTTCACACGTTTTGAAGCTCTACATATTTTTCACACCTTTTCAGACTCTTCATGTTTTTGAACACTGCTTCATGCTCCTCCTATTTTTCAGACCGTTTCAAGCTCCTCATATTTTTGACAGCTTTTGAAGCTCTTCATATTTTTCACACCTTTTCAGTCTCTTCATGTTTTTCAACTCCACTCATGCTCCTCCTCTTTTTCTGACCTTTTAATGCTCCTCATTTTTTGACACCTTTGGAAGCTCTTCATATTTTTCACACCTTTTGAAGCTCTTCATATTTTTCATAGCTTTTCAGGGTCTTCAAGTTTTTCAACATCGTTTCATTCTCCTCCTATTTTTCAGACCGTTTCATGCTCATCTCATTTTTGACACCTTTTGAAGCTCTTCATATTTTTCACACCTTTTGAAGCTCTTCATATTTTACACGTTTTCTGGCTCTTCAAGTTTTTCAACATCGCTTCATGCTCCTCCTATTTTTCAGACCGTTTCATACTCCTCATATTTTTGACACGTTTTGAGGCTCTTCATAATTTTCACACCATTTTAGGCTCTTCATGTTTTTGAACACCGTTTCATGCTCCTCGTATTTTTCACACCTTTTAAAGCTCTTCATATTTTCACACCTTTTCAGGCTCTCATGTTTTTGAACACAGCTTCATGCTCCTCCTATTTTTTATACCGTTTCATGATACTCATGTATTTCACACCTTTTGAAGGTCTTCATATTTTTCACACCTTTTCAGGCTGTACATGTTTTTGAAGATCACTTCATGCTCCTCATCTTTTTCAGACCGTTTCATGCTCCTGATATTTTTCACACCGTTTGAAGCTCTTCATATTATTCACACGTTTTCAGATTCTTCATGTTTTTGATCACCGTTTCATGCTCCTCATATTTTTGACACCTTTTGAAGCTCTTCACATTTATCACACCTTTTCAGGCTCTTCATGTTTTTCAACACCGCTTCATGATCCTCCTATATTTCAGAGCGTTTCATGCTCCTCATAATTTTGACAATTTTATCAGCTCTTCATATTTTTCACACTTTTTCAGGCTCTTCATGTTTTTGAACACCGCTTCATGCTCCTCCTATTTTTCAAACTTTTGAAGCTCTTCATGTTTTTCACACCTTTTCAGGCTCTTCATGTTTTTGAACACAGCTTCATGCTCCTCCTAATTTTCATACCGTTTCATGCTCCTCATACATTTCACACCTTTTTTAGCTCTTCCTATTTTTCACACCTTTTCACGCTCTTCATGTTTTTGAACACCGTTTTATGCTGCCTCTATTTTTCAGACCGTTTTATGCTCCTCATATATTTTAAACCTTTTGAATCTCTTCATATATTTCACACCTTTTCAGGCTGTTCATGTTTTTCAACAACGCTTCATGATCTTCCTATTATTCAGACCGTTTCATGCTCCTCAAGTATTTCACACCTTTTGAAGCTCTTCATATTTTTCACACCTTTTCAGGCTCTTCATGTTTTTCAACACCACTTAATGCCCCTCCTATTTTTCAGACCGTATCATGCTCATCTTATTTTTACACCTTTTGAAGCTCTTCATATTTTTCACAACTTTTGAAACTCTTCCTATTTTTCACACCTTTTCAGGCTCTTCAGGGTTTTGAACACCGCTTCATGCTCCTCATATTTTTCACACCTTTTGAAGCTCTTCATATTTTTCACACCTTTTCAGGCTCTTCATGTTTTTCAACACCGCTTCTTGCTCCTCCATTTTTCACACCCTTTCATGCTTCTCATGTATTTCACACCTTTTGAAACTCTTCATATTTTTCACATCTTTTCAGGCTCTTCATGTTTTTGAACAAGGTTTCATGCTCCTCCCATTTTTCAGACCGTTTCATGCTACTCATATTTTTGACACGTTTTGAAGCTCTTCATATTTTTCCCATTTTTCAGGCTCCTCATGTTTTTGAACACCGTTTCATGCTCCTCCTATTTTTCAGACCGTTCATGCTCCTCATATTTTGACACCTTTTGAAGCTCTTCATATTTTTCACACCTTTTCAGGCTCTTCATGTTTCTGAACACCGCGTCATGCTCCTCCTATTTTTCATATCGTTTCATGCTTCTCATATTTTTCACACCTTTTGAAGCTCTTCATTTTTTTCACACCTTTTCAGGCTCTTCATGTTTTTCAACACCGCTTCATGCTCCTCCTACTTTTCAGACCGTTTCATGCTCATCTCATTTTTGACACCTTTTGAAGCTCTTCATATTCTTCACTCCTTTTGAAGCTCTTCATATTTTTTACACCTTTTGAAGCTCTTCATATTTCTCACACCTTTTCAGACTCTTCATGTTTTTCAACACCGCTTTTTGCTCCTCCTATTTTTCAGACCGTTTCATGCTCATCTCATTTTTGACACCTTTTGAAGCTCTTCATATTTTTCACACCTTTTGAAGCTCTTCATATTTCACACCTTTTCAGGCTCTTCAAGTTTTTCAACACCACTTCATGCTCCTCCTATTTTTCAGACCGTTTCATGCTCCTCATATTTTTGACACGTTTTGAGGCTCTTCATAATTTTCACACCATTTTAGGCTCTTCATGTTTTTGAACACCGTTTCATGCTCCTCGTATTTTTCACACCTTTTAAAGCTCTTCATATTTTCACACCTTTTCAGGCTCTCATGTTTTTGAACACAGCTTCATGCTCCTCCTATTTTTTATACCGTTTCATGATACTCATGTATTTCACACCTTTTGAAGCTCTTCATATTTTTCACACCTTTTCAGGCTGTACATGTTTTTGAAGACCACTTCATGCTCCTCATCTTTTTCAGACCGTTTCATGCTCCTGATATTTTTCACACCGTTTGAAGCTCTTCATATTATTCACACGTTTTCAGATTCTTCATGTTTTTGATCACCGTTTCATGCTCCTCATATTTTTGACACCTTTTGAAGCTCTTCACATTTATCACACCTTTTCAGGCTCTTCATGTTTTTCAACACCGCTTCTTGCTCCTCCATTTTTCACACCCTTTCATGCTTCTCATGTATTTCACACCTTTTGAAACTCTTCATATTTTTCACACCTTTTCAATGTCTTCATGGTTTTGAACACTGTTTCATGCTGCTCCTGTTTTTCAGACCATTTCATGATACTCATATTTTTGACACCTTTTGAAGCTCTTCATATTTTTCACACATTTTCAGGCTGTTTATAGTTTTCAACACCGCTGCATGATTCTCCTATATTTGAGACCATTTCATGCTCCTCATATTTTTGACATTTTTTGAAGCTCTTCATATTTTTCACACCTTTTGAAGCTCTTCCTATTTTTCACAGCTTTTCAGGCTCTTCATGTTTTTCAACACCGCTTCATGCTCCTCATATTTTTCAGACCGTTTCATGCTCCTCATATTTTTGACATCTTTTGAAGCTCTTCATATTTTTGACACCTTTTGAAGGACTTCATATTTTTCACACCTTTTGAAGCTCTTCACATTTTTCACTTCTTTTCAGGCTTTTCATGTTTTTTAACACCGCTTCATGCTCCTCATATTTTTCAGACCGTTTCATGCTCCTCATATTTTTGACATCTTTTGAAGCTCTTCACGTTTTTCACACATTTTCAGGCTCTTCATGTTTTTCAACACCGCTTCATGCTGCTCCTATTTTTCAGACCGTTTCATGCTCATCTCTTTTTTGACAACTTTTGAAGCTCTTCATATTTTCATACCTTTTGAAGCTCTTCATATTTTTCACACGTTTTCAGGCTCTTCATGTTTTTCAACACCGCTTCATGCTCCTCCTATTTTTCAGACCGTTTCATGCTCCTCATATTTTTGACACCTTTTGAAGCTCTTCATATTTTTCACACGTTTTCAGACTCTTCATGTTTTTCAACACCGCTTCATGCTGCTCCTATTTTTCAGACCGTTTCATGCTCATCTCTTTTTTGACAACTTTTGAAGTTCTTCGTATTTTCATACCTTTTGAAGCTCTTCATATTTTTCACACGTTTTCAGGCTCTTCATGTTTTTCAACACCGCTTCATGCTCCTCCTATTTTTCAGACCGTTTCATGCTCCTCATATTTTTGACACCTTTTGAAGCTCTTCATGTTTTTCACACCTTTTCAGGCTCTTCATGTTTTTCAACACCGCTTCATGCTCCTCCTATTTTTCAGACCGTTTCATGCTCATCTCATTTTTGACACCTTTTGAAGCTCTTCATATTCTTCACTCCTTTTGAAGCTCTTCATATTTTTCACACCTTTTGAAGCTCTTCATATTTCTCACACCTTTTCAGACTCTTCATGTTTTTCAACACCGCTTTTTGCTCCTCCTATTTTTCAGACCGTTTCATGCTCATCTCATTTTTGACACCTTTTGAAGCTCTTCATATTTTTCACACCTTTTGAAGCTCTTCATATTTTACACGTTTTCAGGCTCTTCAAGTTTTTCAACATCGCTTCATGCTCCTCCTATTTTTCAGACCGTTTCATGCTCCTCATATTTTTGACACGTTTTGAGGCTCTTCATAATTTTCACACCATTTTAGGCTCTTCATGTTTTTGAACACCGTTTCATGCTCCTCGTATTTTTCACACCTTTTAAAGCTCTTCATATTTTCACACCTTTTCAGGCTCTCATGTTTTTGAACACAGCTTCATGCTCCTCCTATTTTTTATACCGTTTCATGATACTCATGTATTTCACACCTTTTGAAGCTCTTCATATTTTTCACACCTTTTCAGGCTCTTCATGTTTTTCAACACCACTTAATGCCCCTCCTATTTTTCAGACCGTATCATGCTCATCTTATTTTTACACCTTTTGAAGCTCTTCATATTTTTCACAACATTTGAAGCTCTTCCTATTTTTCACACCTTTTCAGGCTCTTCAGGGTTTTGAACACCGCTTCATGCTCCTCATATTTTTCACCCCTTTTGAAGCTCTTCATATTTTTCACACCTTTTCAGGCTCTTCATGTTTTTCAACACCGCTTCTTGCTCCTCCATTTTTCACACCCTTTCATGCTTCTCATGTATTTCACACCTTTTGAAACTCTTCATATTTTTCACATCTTTTCAGGCTCTTCATGTTTTTGAACAAGGTTTCATGCTCCTCCCATTTTTCAGACCGTTTCATGCTACTCATATTTTTGACACGTTTTGAAGCTCTTCATATTTTTCCCATTTTTCAGGCTCTTCATGTTTTTGAACACCGTTTCATGCTCCTCCTATTTTTCAGACCGTTCATGCTCCTCATATTTTGACACCTTTTGAAGCTCTTCATATTTTTCACACCTTTTCAGGCTCTTCATGTTTCTGAACACCGCGTCATGCTCCTCCTATTTTTCATATCGTTTCATGCTTCTCATATTTTTCACACCTTTTGAAGCTCTTCATATTTTTCACACCTTTTCAGGCTCTTCATGTTTTTCAACACCGCTTCATGCTCCTCCTACTTTTCAGACCGTTTCATGCTCATCTCATTTTTGACACCTTTTGAAGCTCTTCATATTCTTCACTCCTTTTGAAGCTCTTCATATTTTTCACACCTTTTGAAGCTCTTCATATTTCTCACACCTTTTCAGACTCTTCATGTTTTTCAACACCGCTTTTTGCTCCTCCTATTTTTCAGACCGTTTCATGCTCATCTCATTTTTGACACCTTTTGAAGCTCTTCATATTTTTCACACCTTTTGAAGCTCTTCATATTTTACACGTTTTCAGGCTCTTCAAGTTTTTCAACATCGCTTCATGCTCCTCCTATTTTTCAGACCGTTTCATGCTCCTCATATTTTTGACACGTTTTGAGGCTCTTCATAATTTTCACACCATTTTAGGCTCTTCATGTTTTTGAACACCGTTTCATGCTCCTCGTATTTTTCACACCTTTTAAAGCTCTTCATATTTTCACACCTTTTCAGGCTCTCATGTTTTTGAACACAGCTTCATGCTCCTCCAATTTTTTTACCGTTTCATGATACTCATGTATTTCACACCTTTTGAAGCTCTTCATATTTTTCACATCTTTTCAGGCTGTACATGTTTTTGAAGACCACTTCATGCTCCTCATCTTTTTCAGACCGTTTCATGCTCCTGATATTTTTCACACCGTTTGAAGCTCTTCATATTATTCACACGTTTTCAGATTCTTCATGTTTTTGATCACCGTTTCATGCTCCTCATATTTTTGACACCTTTTGAAGCTCTTCACATTTATCACACCTTTTCAGGCTCTTC
Organism: Dama dama; assembly: GCF_033118175.1. Lineage (NCBI taxonomy): Eukaryota > Metazoa > Chordata > Mammalia > Artiodactyla > Cervidae > Dama > Dama dama. The sequence goes on from NW_026870971.1 coordinate 2,061,157, forward strand.
ATGTTTTTCAACACCGCTTCTTGCTCCTCCATTTTTCACACCCTTTCATGCTTCTCATGTATTTCACACCTTTTGAAACTCTTCATATTTTTCACACCTTTTCAATGTCTTCATGTTTTTGAACACTGTTTCATGCTGCTCCTGTTTTTCAGACCATTTCATGATACTCATATTTTTGACACCTTTTGAAGCTCTTCATATTTTTCACACATTTTCAGGCTGTTTATAGTTTTCAACACCGCTGCATGATTCTCCTATATTTGAGACCATTTCATGCTCCTCATATTTTTGACATTTTTTGAAGCTCTTCATATTTTTCACACCTTTTGAAGCTCTTCCTATTTTTCACAGCTTTTCAGGCTCTTCATGTTTTTCAACACCGCTTCATGCTCCTCATATTTTTCAGACCGTTTCATGCTCCTCATATTTTTGACATCTTTTGAAGCTCTTCATATTTTTGACACCTTTTGAAGGACTTCATATTTTTCACACCTTTTGAAGCTCTTCACATTTTTCACTTCTTTTCAGGCTTTTCATGTTTTTTAACACCGCTTCATGCTCCTCATATTTTTCAGACCGTTTCATGCTCCTCATATTTTTGACATCTTTTGAAGCTCTTCACGTTTTTCACACATTTTCAGGCTCTTCATGTTTTTCAACACCGCTTCATGCTGCTCCTATTTTTCAGACCGTTTCATGCTCATCTCTTTTTTGACAACTTTTGAAGTTCTTCATATTTTCATACCTTTTGAAGCTCTTCATATTTTTCACACGTTTTCAGGCTCTTCATGTTTTTCAACACCGCTTCATGCTCCTCCTATTTTTCAGACCGTTTCATGCTCCTCATATTTTTGACACTTTTTGAAGCTCTTCATATTTTTCACACCTTTTCAGACTCTTCATGTTTTTCAACACCGCTTCATGCTGCTCCTATTTTTCAGACCGTTTCATGCTCATCTCTTTTTTGACAACTTTTGAAGTTCTTCGTATTTTCATACCTTTTGAAGCTCTTCATATTTTTCACACGTTTTCAGGCTCTTCATGTTTTTCAACACCGCTTCATGCTCCTCCTATTTTTCAGACCGTTTCATGCTCCTCATATTTTTGACACCTTTTGAAGCTCTTCATATTTTTCACACCTTTTTAGACTCTTCATGTTTTTCAACACCGCTTCATGCTGCTCCTATTTTTCAGACCGTTTCATGCTCATCTCTTTTTTGACAACTTTTGAAGCTCTTCATATTTTCATACCTTTTGAAGCTCTTCATATTTTCCACACGTTTTCAGGCTCTTCATGTTTTTCAACACCGCTTCATGCTCCTCCTATTTTTCAGACCGTTTCATGCTCCTCCTATTTTTCAAACCTTTTGAAGCTCTTCATGTTTTTCACACCTTATCAACCTCTTCATGTTTTTGAACATCTCTTCATGCTCCTCATATTTTTGACAATTTTATAAGCTCTTCATATTTTTCACACTTTTTCAGGCTCTTCATGTTTTTGAGTACCGCTTCATGCTCCTCCTATTTTTCAAACCTTTTGAAGCTCTTCATGTTTTTCACACCTTATCAGCCTCTTCATGTTTTTGAACATCTCTTCATGCTCCTCATATTTTTGACAATTTTATAAGCTCTTCATATTTTTCACACTTTTTCAGGCTCTTCATGTTTTTGAGCACCGCTTCATGCTCCTCCTATTTTTCAAACCTTTTGAAGCTGTTCATATTTTTCACACTTTTTCAGGCTCTTCATGTTTTGAACACCGCTTCATGCTCCTCCTATTTTTCAGACCGTTTCATGCTCCTCAGGTATTTCACACCTTTTCAAGCTCTTCATATTTTTCACACCTTTTCAAGCTCTTCACGTTTTTGAACAACACTTCATGCTCCTCCTACTTTTCAGACTGTTTCATGCTCATCTCATTTTTGACACTTTTTCAGGGTCTTCATATTTTTCAAAGTTTTGAAGATCTTCATATTTTTCACACTTTTTCAGGCTCTTCATGTTTTGAACACTGCTTCATGCTCCTCCTATTTTTCAGACCGTTTCATTCTCCTCATGTTTTTCACACCTTTTGAAGCTCTTCATAATTTTCACACCTTTTCATGCTCTTCATGTTTTTGAACACCGTTTCATGCTCGTCCTATTTTTCAGACCATTTCAAGCTCCTCATATTTTTGAAACCTTTTGAAGCTCTTCATATTTTTCACACCTTTTCCGTCTCTTCTTGTTTTTCAACACCGCTTCTTGCTCCTCCTATTTTTCAGACCGTTTCATGCTCCTCATATTGTTGACACCTTTTGAAGCACTTCATATTTTTCACACCTCTTCAGGCTCTTCATATTTTTGAACGCCGCTTCATGTTCCTCCTCTTTTTCACACCTTTTGAAGCTCTTCATATTTTTCACATCTTTTCAGGCTGTACATGTTTTTGAAGACCACTTCATGCTCCTCATCTTTTTCAGAGCGTTTCATGCTCCTGATATATTTCACACCGTTTGAAGCTCTTCATATTTTTCACACGTTTTCAGATTCTTCATGTTTTTGATCACCGTTTCATGCTCCTCCTATTTTTCAGACCGTTTCATGCTCCTCATATTTTTGACACCTTTTGAAGCTCTTCACATTTTTCACACCTTTTCCGGCTCTTCATGTTTTTCAACTCCGCTTCATGCTCCTTCTATTTTTCAGATCGTTTCAGGCTCCGCATATTTTTGACTCCTTTTGAAGCTCTTCATATTTTTCACACATTTTCAGGCCCTTCATGTTTTTGAACACCGCTTCATGCTCCTCCTATTTTTCAGACGCTTCAGGCTGCTCGTATTTTTCAGACCGTTTCATGCTCCTCATATTTTTGACAATTTTATAAGCTCTTCATATTTTTCACACTTTTTCAGGCTCTTCATGTTTTTGAGCACCGCTTCATGCTCCTCCTATTTTTCAAACCTTTTGAAGCTCTTCATGTTTTTCACACTTTTTCAGGCTGTTTATAGTTTTCAACACCGCTGCATGATTCTCCTATATTTGAGACCATTTCATGCTCCTCATATTTTTGACATTTTTTGAAGCTCTTCATATTTTTCACACCTTTTGAAGCTCTTCCTGTTTTTCACAGGTTTTCAGGCTCTTCATGTTTTACAACACCGCTTCATGCTCCTCCTATTTTTCCGACCGTTTCATGCTCATTTCTTTTTTGACACCTTTTGAAGGTCTTCATATTTTTCACACCTTTTGAAGCTCTTCATATTTTGCACTTCTTTTCAGGCTCTTCATGTTTTTTAACACCGCTTCATGCTCCTCATATTTTTCAGACCGTTTCATGCTCCTCATATTTTTGACATCTTTTGAAGCTCTTCACGTTTTTCACACATTTTCAGGCTCTTCATGTTTTTCAACACCGCTTGATGATCTTCCTATATTTCAGACCGTTTCATGCTCCTCATATTTTTGACACCTTTTGAAGCTCTTCATATTTTTCACACCTTTTCAGACTCTTCATGTTTTTCAACACCGCTTCATGCTGCTCCTATTTTTCAGACCGTTTCATGCTCATCTCTTTTTTGACAACTTTTGAAGCTCTTCATATTTTCATACCTTTTGAAGCTCTTCATATTTTTCACACGTTTTCAGGCTCTTCATGTTTTTCAACACCGCTTCATGCTCCTCCTATTTTTCAGACCGTTTCACGCTCCTCATATTTTTGACACGTTTTGAAGCTCTTCATATTTTCACACCTTTTCCGTCTCTTCTTGTTTTTCAACACCGCTTCTTGCTCCTCCTATTTTTCAGACCGTTTCATGCTCCTCATATTGTTGACACCTTTTGAAGCACTTCATAGTTTTCACACCTTTTCAGGCTCTTCATATTTTTGAACACCACTTCATGTTCCTCCTGCTTTTCACACCTTTTGAAGCTCTCCAAATTTTTCACACCTTTTCAGGCTGTACATGTTTTTGAAGACCACTTAATGCTCCTCATCTTTCTTAGACCATTTCATGCACCTCATATTTTTCACACCGTTTGAAGCTCTTCATATTTTTCACACGTTTTCAGATTCTTCATGTTTTTGATCACCGTTTCATGCTCCTCCTATTTTTCAGACCGTTTCATGCTCCTCATATTTTTGACACCTTTTGAAGCTCTTCACATTTATCACACCTTTTCAGGCTCTTCATGTTTTTCAACACCACTTCTTGATCCACCTATATTTCAGAGCGTTTCATGCTCCTCATATTTTTGACACCTTTTGAAGCTCTTCACATTTTTCACAGCTATTCCGGCTCTTCATGTTTTTCAACACCGCTTCATGCTCCTCCTATTTTTCAGATCGTTTCAGGCTCCGCATATATTTGACTCCTTTTTAAGCTCTTCATATTTTTCACACGTTTTCAGGCCCTTCATGTTTTTGAACACCGCTTCATGCTCCTCCTATTTTTCAGACGGTTTCAGGCTGCTCGTATTTTTCAGACCGTTTCATGCTCCTCATATTTTTGACAATTTTATAAGCTCTTCATATTTTTCACACTTTTTCAGGCTCTTCATGTTTTTGAGCACCGCTTCATGCTCCTCCTATTTTTCAAACCTTTTGAAGCTCTTCATGTTTTTCACACCTTATCAGCCTCTTCATGTTTTTGAACATCTCTTCATGCTCCTCTTATTTTTGACAATTTTATAAGCTCTTCATATTTTTCACACTTTTTCAGGCTCTTCATGATTTTGAACACCGCTTCATGCTCCTCCTATTTTTCAAACCTTTTGAAGCTCTTCATATTTTTCACACTTTTTCAGGCTCTTCATGTTTTGAACACCGCTTCATGCTCCTCCTATTTTTCAGACCGTTTCATGCTCCTCAGGTATTTCACACCTTTTCAAGCTCTTCATATTTTTCACACCTTTTCAGGCTCTTCACGTTTTTGAACAACACTTCATGCTCCTCCTAATTTTCAGACTGTTTCATGCTCATCTCATTTTTGACACCTTTTCAGGGTCTTCATATTTTGCAAATTTTGAAGATCTTCATATTTTTCACACTTTTTCAGGCTCTTCATGTTTTGAACACTGCTTCATGCTCCTCCTATTTTTCAGACCGTTTCATTCTCCTCCTGTTTTTCACACCTTTTGAAGCTCTTCATAATTTTCACACCTTTTCATGCTCTTCATGTTTTTGAACACCGTTTCATGCTCGTCCTATTTTTCAGATCATTTAAAGCTCCTCATATTTTTGAAACCTTTTGAAGCTCTTCATATTTTTCACACCTTTTCCGTCTCTTCTTGTTTTTCAACACCGCTTCTTGCTCCTCCTATTTTTCAGACTGTTTCATGCTCCTCATATTGTTGACACCTTTTGAAGCACTTCATATTTTTGACACCTTTTCAGGCTCTTCATATTTTTGAACGCTGCTTCATGTTCCTCCTGTTTTTCACACCTTTTGAAGCTCTTCATATTTTTCACACCTTTTCAGGCTGTACATGTTTCTGAAGACCACTTCATGCTCCTCATCTTTTTCAGACCGTTTCATGCTCCTGATATTTTTCACACCGTTTGAAGCTCTTCATATTTTTCACACGTTTTCAGATTCTTCATGTTTTTGATCACCGTTTCATGCTCCTCCTATTTTTCAGACCGTTTCATGCTCCTCATATTTTTGACACTTTTTGAAGGTCTTCACATTTATCACACCTTTTCAGGCTCTTCATGTTTTTCAACCCCGCTTCATGATCCTCCTATATTTCAGAGCGTTTCATGCTCCTCATATTTTTGACACCTTTTGAAGCTCTTCACATTTTTCACACCTTTTCCGGCTCTTCATGTTTTTCAACTCCGCTTCATGCTCCTCGTATTTTTCAGATCGTTTCAGGCTCCGCATATTTTTGACTCCTTTTGAAGCTCTTCATATTTTTCACACGTTTTCAGGCCCTTCATGTTTTTGAACACCGCTTCATGCTCCTCCTATTTTTCAGACGGTTTCAGGCTGCTCGTATTTTTCAGACCGTTTCATGCTCCTGATATTTTTGACAATTTTATAAACTCTTCATATTTTTCACACTTTTTCAGGCTCTTCATGTATTTGAACACCGCTTCATGCTCCTCACATTTCTCACACCTTTTGAAGCTCTTCATATTTTTCTCACCTTTCAGGCTCCTCATGTTTTTGAACACCGCTTCATGCTCCTCCTATTTTTCAAACTTTTTGAAGCTCTTCATGTTTTTCACACCTTATCAGCCTCTTCATGTTTTTGAACACCTCTTCATGCTACTCCTATTTTTCAGACCTTTTCATGCTCCTCATGTATTTCACACGTTTTGAAGCTCTTCATATTTTTCACACCTTTTGAAGCTCTTCATATTTTTCACAGCTTTTCAGGCTCTTCAATTTTTCAACACCGTTTCATTCTTCTCCTATTTTTCAGACCGTTTCATGCTCATCTCATTTTTGACACCTTTTGAAGCTCTTCATATTTTTCACATCTTTTGAAGCTCTTCATATTTTTCACACCTTTTCAGGCTGTACATCTTTTTGAAGACCACTTCATGCTCCTCATCTTTTTCAGACCGTTTCATGCTCCTGATATTTTTCACACCGTTTGAAGCTCTTCATATTTTTCACACGTTTTCAGACTCTTCATGTTTTTCAACACCGCTTCATGATCCTCTTATATTTCAGACCGTTTCATGCTCCTCATATTTTTGACACCTTTTGAAGCTCTTCACATTTTTCACACCTTTTCCGGCTCTTCATGTTTTTCAACACCGCTTCATGATCCTCTTATATTTCAGACCGTTTCATGCTCCTCATATTTTTGACACCTTTTGAAGCTCTTCACATTTTTCACACCTTTTCCGGCTCTTCATGTTTTTCAACACTGCTTCATGCTCCTCCTATTTTTCAGATCGTTTCAGGCTTCGCATATTTTTGACTCCTTTTGAAGCTCTTCATATTTTTCACACGTTTTCAGGCCCTTCATGTTTTTGAACACCGCTTCATGCTCCTCCTATTTTTCACACGTTTTCAGACTCTTCATGTTTTTCAACACCGCTTCATGATCCTCTTATATTTCAGACCGTTTCATGCTCCTCATATTTTTGACAATTTTATAAGCTATTCATATTTTTCACACATTTTCAGGCTCTTCATGTTTTTGAACACCGCTTCATGCTCCTCCTATTTTTCAAACCTTTTGAAGCTCTTAATGTTTTTCACGCCTTAACATCCTCTTCATGTTTTTGAACATCTCTCCATGCTCCTCATATTTTTGACAATTTTATAAGCTCTTCATATTTATCACACTTTTTCAGGCTCTTCATATTTTTGAACACCGCTTCATCCTCCTCCTATTTTTCAAACCTTTTGAAGCTCTTCATATTTTTCACACTTTTTCAGGCTCTTCATGTTTTGAACACCACTTCATGCTCCTCCTATTTTTCAGACCGTTTCATGCTCCTCAGGTATTTCATACCTTTTCAAGCTCTTCATAATTTTCACACCTTTTCATGCTCTTCATGTTTTTGAACACCATTTCATGCTCCTCCTATTTTTCAGACCTTTTCATGCTCCTCATGTATTTCACACGTTTTGAAGCTCTTCATATTTTTCACACCTTTTCAGGCTCTTCATGTTTTTGAACACTGCTTCATGCTCCTCCTATTTTTCAGACAGTTTCAAGCTCCTCATATTTTTGACACCTTTTGAAGCTCTTCATATTTTTCACACCTTTTTAGGCTCTCCATGTTTCTGAACACCACTTCATGCTCCTCCTATTTTTCAGATCGTATCATGCTTCTCATATTTTTCACACCTTTTGGAGCTCTTCATATTTTTCACATCTTTTCAGGCTCTTCATGTTTTTCAACACCACTTCATGCTCCTCCTATTTTTCAGAGAGATTCATGCTCCACATATATTTCACACCTTTTGAAGCTCTTCATATTTTTCACACCTTTTCAGGCTCTTCATTTTTTTCCACACCACTTCATGCTTTTCCTATTTTTCAGACTGTTTCATGCTCCTCATGTATTTCAAACCTTTGAAGCTTTTTATATTTTTCACACATTTTCAGGCTCTTCATGTTTTGAACACTGCTTCATGCTCCTCCTATTTTTCAGACCGTTTCATTCTCCACATATATTTCACACCTTTTGAAGCTCTTCATAATTTTCACACCTTTTCATGCTCTTCATGTTTTTGAACACCGTTTCATGCTCGTCCTATTTTTCAGACCATTTCAAGCTCCTCATATTTTTGAAACCTTTTGAAGCTCTTCATATTTTTCACCTTTTCCGTCTCTTCTTGTTTTTCAACACCGCTTCTTGCTCCTCCTATTTTTCAGACCGTTTCATGCTCCTCATATTGTTGACACCTTTTGAAGCACTTCATATTTTTCACACCTTTTCAGGCTCTTCATAATTTTGAACGCCGCTTCATGTTCCTCCTGTTTTTCACACCTTTTGAAGCTCTTCATATTTTTCACACCTTTTCAGGCTGTACATGTTTCTGAAGACCACTTCATGCTCCTCATCTTTTTCAGAGCGTTTCATGCTCCTGATATTTTTCACACCGTTTGAAGCTCTTCATATTTTTCACACGTTTTCAGATTCTTCATGTTTTTGATCACCGTTTCATACTCCTCCTATTTTTCAGACCTTTTCATACTCCTCATATTTTTGACACCTTTTGAAGCTCTTCACATTTATCACACCTTTTCAGGCTCTTCATGTTTTTCAACACCGCTTCATGATCCTCCTATATTTCAGAGCGTTTCATGCTCCTCATATTTTTGACACCTTTTGAAGCTCTTCACATTTTTCACACCTTTTACGGCTCTTCATGTTTTTCAACTCCGCTTCATGCTCCTCCTATTTTTCAGATCGTTTCAGGCTCCGCATATTTTTGACTCCTTTTGAAGCTCTTCATATTTTTCACCCGGTTTCAGGCCCTTCATGTTTTTGAACACCGCTTCATGCTCCTCCTATTTTTCAGACCGTTTCAGGCTGCTGTATTTTTCAGACCGTTTCATGCTCCTCATATTTTTGACAATTTTATAAGCTCTTCATATTTTTCACACTTTTTCAGGCTCTTCATGTTTTGAACACCGCTTCATGCTCCTCCTATTTTTCAGACGGTTTCAGGCTGCTCGTATTTTTCAGACCGTTTCATGCTCCTCATATTTTTGACAATTTTATAAGCTCTTCATATTTTTCACACTTTTTCAGGCTCTTCATGTTTTGAACACCGCTTCATGCTCCTTCTATTTTTCAGACGGTTTCAGGCTGCTCGTATTTTTCAGACCGTTTCATGCTCCTCATATTTTTGACAATTTTATAAGCTCTTCATATTTTTCACACATTTTCAGGCCCTTCATGTTTTTGAACACCGCTTCATGCTCCTCCTATTTTTCAGACGGTTTCAGGCTGCTCGTATTTTTCAGACCGTTTCATGCTCCACATATTTTTGACAATTTTATAAGCTCTTCATATTTTTCACACTTTTTCAGGCTCTTCATGTTTTGAACACCGCTTCATGCTCCTCCTATTTTTCAGACCGTTTCATGCTCCTCAGGTATTTCACAACTTTTCAAGCTCTTCATATTTTTCACACCTTTTCAGGCTCTTCACGTTTTTGAACAACACTTCATGCTCCTCCTACTTTTCAGACTGTTTCATGCTCATCTCATTTTTGACACCTTTTCAGGGTCTTCATATTTTTCAAACTTTTGATGATCTTCATATTTTTCACACTTTTTCAGGCTCTTCATGTTTTGAACACTGCTTCATGCTCCTCCTATTTTTCAGACCGTTTCATTCTCCTCCTGTTTTTCACACCTTTTGAAGCTCTTCATAATTTTCACACCTTTTCATGCTCTTCATGTTTTTGAACACCGTTTCATGCTCGTCCTATTTTTCAGACCATTTCAAGCTCCTCATATTTTTGAAACCTTTTGAAGCTCTTCATATTTTTCACACCTTTTCCGTCTCTTCTTGTTTTTCAACACCGCTTCTTGCTCCTCCTATTTTTCAGACCGTTTCATGCTCCTCATATTGTTGACACCTTTTGAAGCACTACATATTTTTCACACCTTTTCAGGCTCTTCATATTTTTGAACACCGCTGCATGTTCCTCCTGTTTTTCACACCTTTTGAAGCTCTTCATATTTTTCACACCTTTTCAGGCTGTACATGTTTCTGAAGACCACTTCATGCTCCTCATCTTTTTCAGACCGTTTCATGCTCCTGATATTTTTCACACCGTTTGAAGCTCTTCATATTTTTCACACGTTTTCAAATTCTTCATGTTTTTGATCACCGTTTCATGCTCCTACTATTTTTCAGACCGTTTCATGCTCCTCATATTTTTGACACCTTTTGAAGCTCTTCACGTTTATCACACCTTTTCAGGCTCTTCATGTTTTTCAACACCGCTTCATGATCCTCCTATATTTCAGAGCGTTTCATGCTCCTCATATTTTTGACACCTTTTGAAGCTCTTCACATTTTTCACACCTTTTCCGGCTCTTCATGTTTTTCAACTCCGCTTCATGCTCCTCCTATTTTTCAGATCGTTTCAGGCTCCGCATATTTTTGACTCCTTTTGAAGCTCTTCATATTTTTCACCCGTTTTCAGGCCCTTCATGTTTTTGAACACCGCTTCATGCTCCTCCTATTTTTCAGACGGTTTCAGGCTGCTCGTATTTTTCAGACCGTTTCATGCTCCTCATATTTTTGACAATTTTATAAGCTCTTCATATTTTTCACACTTTTTCAGGCTCTTCATGTTTTTGAACACCGCTTCATGCTCCTCTTATTTTTCAAACCTTTTGAAGCTGTTCATATTTTTCACACTTTTTCAGGCTCTTCATGTTTTGAACACCGCATCATGCTCCTCCTATTTTTCATATCGTTTCATGCTCCTCAGGTATTTCACACCTTTTGAAACTCTTCATATTTTTCACACCTTTTCAGGCTCTTCACGTTTTTGAACACCGCTTCATGCTCCTCCTATTTTTCAGACAGTTTCAGGCTGCTCGTATTTTTCAGACCGTTTCATGCTCCTCATATTTTTGACAATTTTATAAGCTCTTCATATTTTTCACACTTTTTCAGGCTCTTCATGTTTTTGAACACCGCTTCATGCTCCTTTTATTTTTCAAACCTTTTGAAGCTGTTCATATTTTTCACACTTTTTCAGGCGCTTCATGTTTTGAACACCGCTTCATGCTCCTACTATTTTTCAGATCGTTTCATGCTCCTCAGGTATTTCACACCTTTTGAAACTCTTCATATTTTTCACACCTTTTCAGGCTCTTCCCGTTTTTGAACACCGCTTCATGCTCCTCCTATTTTTCAGACCGTTTCATGCTCCTCAGGTATTTCACACCTTTTCAAGCTCTTCATATTTTTCACAACTTTTCAGGCTCTTCACGTTTTTGAAAAACACTTCATACTCTTCCTACTTTTCAGACTGTTTCATGCTCATCTCATTTTTGACACCTTTTCAGGGTCTTCATATTTTTCAAACTTTTGAAGATCTTCATATTTTTCACACTTTTTCAGGCTCTTCATGTTTTGAACACTGCTTCATGCTCCTCCTATTTTTCAGACCGTTTCATGCTCCTCATATTTTTGACATCTTTTGAAGCTCTTCACGTTTTTCACACATTTTCAGGCTCTTCATGTTTTTCAACACCGCTTGATGATCTTCCTATATTTCAGACCGTTTCATGTTCCTCATATTTTTGACACCTTTTGAAGCTCTTCATATTTTTCACACCTTTTCAGACTCTTCATGTTTTTCAACACCGCTTCATGCTGCTCCTATTTTTCAGACCGTTTCATGCTCATCTCTTTTTTGACAACTTTTGAAGCTCTTCATATTTTCATACCTTTTGAAGCTCTTCATATTTTCCACACGTTTTCAGGCTCTTCATGTTTTTCAACACCGCTTCATGCTCCTCCTATTTTTCAGACCGTTTCACGCTCCTCATATTTTTGACACGTTTTGAAGCTCTTCATATTTTCACACCTTTTCCGTCTCTTCTTGTTTTTCAACACCGCTTCTTGCTCCTCCTATTTTTCAGACCGTTTCATGCTCCTCATATTGTTGACACCTTTTGAAGCACTTCATAGTTTTCACACCTTTTCAGGCTCTTCATATTTTTGAACACCACTTCATGTTCCTCCTGTTTTTCACACCTTTTGAAGCTCTCCATATTTTTCACACCTTTTCAGGCTGTACATGTTTTTGAAGACCACTTCATGCTCCTCATCTTTTTCAGACCATTTCATGCACCTCATATTTTTCACACCGTTTGAAGCTCTTCATATTTTTCACACGTTTTCAGATTCTTCATGTTTTTGATCACCGTTTCATGCTCCTCCTATTTTTCAGACCGTTTCATGCTCCTCATATTTTTGACACCTTTTGAAGCTCTTCACATTTATCACACCTTTTCAGGCTCTTCATGTTTTTCAACACCACTTCATGATCCACCTATATTTCAGAGCGTTTCATGCTCCTCATATTTTTGACACCTTTTGAAGCTCTTCACATTTTTCACACCTTTTCCGGCTCTTCATGTTTTTCAACACCGCTTCATGCTCCTCCTATTTTTTCAGATCGTTTCAGGCTCCGCATATATTTGACTCCTTTTTAAGCTCTTCATATTTTTCACACGTTTTCAGGCCCTTCATGTTTTGGAACACCGCTTCATGCTCCTCCTATTTTTCAGACGGTTTCAGGCTGCTCGTATTTTTCAGACCGTTTCATGCTCCTCATATTTTTGACAATTTTATAAGCTCTTCATATTTTTCACACTTTTTCAGGCTCTTCATGTTTTTGAGCACCGCTTCATGCTCCTCCTATTTTTCAAACCTTTTGAAGCTCTTCATGTTTTTCACACCTTATCAGCCTCTTCATGTTTTTGAACATCTTTTCATGCTCCTCTTATTTTTGACAATTTTATAAGCTCTTCATATTTTTCACACTTTTTCAGGCTCTTCATGTTTTTGAACACCGCTTCATGCTCCTCCTATTTTTCAAACCTTTTGAAGCTCTTCATATTTTTCACACTTTTTCAGGCTCTTCATGTTTTGAACACCGCTTCATGCTCCTCCTATTTTTCAGACCGTTTCATGCTCCTCAGGTATTTCACACCTTTTCAAGCTCTTCATATTTTTCACACCTTTTCAGGCTCTTCACGTTTTTGAACAACACTTCATGCTCCTCCTAATTTTCAGACTGTTTCATGCTCATCTCATTTTTGACACCTTTTCAGGGTCTTCATATTTTTCAAAGTTTTGAAGATCTTCATATTTTTCACACTTTTTCAGGCTCTTCATGTTTTGAACACTGCTTCATGCTCCTCCTATTTTTCAGACCGTTTCATTCTCCTCATGTTTTTCACACCTTTTAAAGCTCTTCATAATTTTCACACCTTTTCATGCTCTTCATGTTTTTGAACACCGTTTCATGCTCGTCCTATTTTTCAGATCATTTCAAGCTCCTCATATTTTTGAAACCTTTTGAAGCTCTTCATATTTTTCACACCTTTTCCGTCTCTTCTTGTTTTTCAACACCGCTTCTTGCTCCTCCTATTTTTCAGACTGTTTCATGCTCCTCATATTGTTGACACCTTTTGAAGCACTTCATATTTTTGACACCTTTTCAGGCTCTTCATATTTTTGAACGCTGCTTCATGTTCCTCCTGTTTTTCACACCTTTTGAAGCTCTTCATATTTTTCACACCTTTTCAGGCTGTACATGTTTCTGAAGACCACTTCATGCTCCTCATCTTTTTCAGACCGTTTCATGCTCCTGATATTTTTCACACCGTTTGAAGCTCTTCATATTTTTCACACGTTTTCAGATTCTTCATGTTTTTGATCACCGTTTCATGCTCCTCCTATTTTTCAGACCGTTTCATACTCCTCATATTTTTGACACCTTTTGAAGGTCTTCACATTTATCACACCTTTTCAGGCTCTTCATGTTTTTCAACCCCGCTTCATGATCCTCCTATATTTCAGAGCGTTTCATGCTCCTCATATTTTTGACACCTTTTGAAGCTCTTCACATTTTTCACACCTTTTCCGGCTCTTCATGTTTTTCAACTCCGCTTCATGCTCCTCGTATTTTTCAGATCGTTTCAGGCTCCGCATATTTTTGACTCCTTTTGAAGCTCTTCATATTTTTCACACGTTTTCAGTCCCTTCATGTTTTTGAACACCGCTTCATGCTCCTCCTATTTTTCAGACGGTTTCAGGCTGCTCGTATTTTTCAGACCGTTTCATGCTCCTGATATTTTTGACAATTTTATAAGCTCTTCATATTTTTCACACTTTTTCAGGCTCTTCATGTATTTGAACACCGCTTCATGCTCCTCACATTTCTCACACCTTTTGAAGCTCTTCATATTTTTCTCACCTTTTCAGGCTCCTCATGTTTTTGAACACCGCTTCATGCTCCTCCTATTTTTCAAACTTTTTGAAGCTCTTCATGTTTTTCACACCTTATCAGCCTCTTCATGTTTTTGAACACCTCTTCATGCTACTCCTATTTTTCAGACCTTTTCATGCTCCTCATGTATTTTACACGTTTTGAAGCTCTTCATATTTTTCACACCTTTTGAAGCTCTTCATATTTTTCACAGCTTTTCAGGCTCTTCAATTTTTCAACACCGTTTCATTCTTCTCCTATTTTTCAGACCGTTTCATGCTCATCTCATTTTTGACACCTTTTGAAGCTCTTCATATTTTTCACATCTTTTGAAGCTCTTCATATTTTTCACACCTTTTCAGGCTGTACATGTTTTTGAAGACCACTTCATGCTCCTCATCTTTTTCAGACCGTTTCATGCTCCTGATATTTTTCACACCGTTTGAAGCTCTTCATATTTTTCACACGTTTTCAGACTCTTCATGTTTTTCAACACCGCTTCATGATCCTCTTATATTTCAGACCGTTTCATGCTCCTCATATTTTTGACACCTTTTGAAGCTCTTCACATTTTTCACACCTTTTCCGGCTCTTCATGTTTTTCAACACCGCTTCATGATCCTCTTATATTTCAGACCGTTTCATGCTCCTCATATTTTTGACACCTTTTGAAGCTCTTCACATTTTTCACACCTTTTCCGGCTCTTCATGTTTTTCAACACCGCTTCATGCTCCTCCTATTTTTCAGATCGTTTCAGGCTTCGCATATTTTTGACTCCTTTTGAAGCTCTTCATATTTTTCACACGTTTTCAGGCCCTTCATGTTTTTGAACACCGCTTCATGCTCCTCCTATTTTTCAGACGTTTTCAGGCTGCTCGTATTTTTCAGACCGTTTCATGCTCCTCATATTTTTGACAATTTTATAAGCTATTCATATTTTTCACACATTTTCAGGCTCTTCATGTTTTTGAACACCGCTTCATGCTCCTCCTATTTTTCAAACCTTTTGAAGCTCTTAATGTTTTTCACGCCTTAACATCCTCTTCATGTTTTTGAACATCTCTCCATGCTCCTCATATTTTTGACAATTTTATAAGCTCTTCATATTTATCACACTTTTTCAGGCTCTTCATGTTTTTGAACACCGCTTCATCCTCCTCCTATTTTTCAAACCTTTTGAAGCTCTTCATATTTTTCACACTTTTTCAGGCTCTTCATGTTTTGAACACCGCTTCATGCTCCTCCTATTTTTCAGACCGTTTCATGCTCCTCAGGTATTTCATACCTTTTCAAGCTCTTCATATTTTTCACACCTTTTCAGGCTCTTCACGTTTCTGAACAACACTTCATGCTCCTCCTACTTTTCAGACTGTTTCATGCTCATCTCATTTTTGACACCTTTTCAGGGTCTTCATATTTTTCAAACTTTTGAAGATCTTCATATTTTTCACACTTTTTCAGGCTCTTCATGTTTTGAACACTGCTTCATGCTCCTCCTATTTTTCAGACCGTTTCATTCTCCTCATGTTTTTCACACCTTTTGAAGCTCTTCATAATTTTCACACCTTTTCATGCTCTTCATGTTTTTGAACACCATTTCATGCTCCTCCTATTTTTCAGACCTTTTCATGCTCCTCATGTATTTCACACGTTTTGAAGCTCTTCATATTTTTCACACCTTTTCAGGCTCTTCATGTTTTTGAACACTGCTTCATGCTCCTCCTATTTTTCAGACAGTTTCAAGCTCCTCATATTTTTGACACCTTTTGAAGCTCTTCATATTTTTCAGACCTTTTTAGGCTCTCCATGTTTCTGAACACCGCTTCATGCTCCTCCTATTTTTCAGACGGTTTCAGGCTGCTCGTATTTTTCAGACCGTTTCATGCTCCTCATATTTTTGACAATTTTATAAGCTCTTCATATTTTTCACACTTTTTCAGGCTCTTCATGTTTTGAACACCGCTTCATGCTCCTCCTATTTTTCAGACGGTTTCAGGCTGCTCGTATTTTTCAGACCGTTTCATGCTCCTCATATTTTTGACAATTTTATAAGCTCTTCATATTTTTCACACTTTTTCAGGCTCTTCATGTTTTGAACACCGCTTCATGCTCCTCCTATTTTTCAGACCGTTTCATGCTCCTCAGGTATTTCACACCTTTTCAAGCTCTTCATATTTTTCACACCTTTTCAGGCTCTTCACGTTTTTGAACAACACTTCATGCTCCTCCTACTTTTCAGACTGTTTCATGCTCATCTCATTTTTGACACCTTTTCAGGGTCTTCATATTTTTCAAACTTTTGATGATCTTCATATTTTTCACACTTTTTCAGGCTCTTCATGTTTTGAACACTGCTTCATGCTCCTCCTATTTTTCAGACCGTTTCATTCTCCTCCTGTTTTTCACACCTTTTGAAGCTCTTCATAATTTTCACACCTTTTCATGCTCTTCATGTTTTTGAACACCGTTTCATGCTCGTCCTATTTTTCAGACCATTTCAAGCTCCTCATATTTTTGAAACCTTTTGAAGCTCTTCATATTTTTCACACCTTTTCCGTCTCTTCTTGTTTTTCAACACCGCTTCTTGCTCCTCCTATTTTTCAGACCGTTTCATGCTCCTCATATTGTTGACACCTTTTGAAGCACTACATATTTTTCACACCTTTTCAGGCTCTTCATATTTTTGAACACCGCTGCATGTTCCTCCTGTTTTTCACACCTTTTGAAGCTCTTCATATTTTTCACACCTTTTCAGGCTGTACATGTTTTTGAAGACCACTTCATGCTCCTCATCTTTTTCAGACCGTTTCATGCTCCTGATATTTTTCACACCGTTTGAAGCTCTTCATATTTTTCACACGTTTTCAAATTCTTCATGTTTTTGATCACCGTTTCATGCTCCTACTATTTTTCAGACCGTTTCATGCTCCTCATATTTTTGACACCTTTTGAAGCTCTTCACATTTTTCACACCTTTTCCGGCTCTTCATGTTTTTCAACTCCGCTTCATGCTCCTCCTATTTTTCAGATCGTTTCAGGCTCCGCATATTTTTGACTCCTTTTGAAGCTCTTCATATTTTTCACCCGTTTTCAGGCCCTTCATGTTTTTGAACACCGCTTCATGCTCCTCCTATTTTTCAGACCGTTTCAGGCTGCTGTATTTTTCAGACCGTTTCATGCTCCTCATATTTTTGACAATTTTATAAGCTCTTCATATTTTTCACACTTTTTCAGGCTCTTCATGTTTTGAACACCGCTTCATGCTCCTCCTATTTTTCAGACGGTTTCAGGCTGCTCGTATTTTTCAGACCGTTTCATGCTCCTCATATTTTTGACAATTTTATAAGCTCTTCATATTTTTCACACTTTTTCAGGCTCTTCATGTTTTTAACACCGCTTCATGCTCCTCCTATTTTTCAGACGGTTTCAGGCTGCTCGTATTTTTCAGACCGTTTCATGCTCCTCATATTTTTGACAATTTTATAAGCTCTTCACATTTTTCACACCTTTTCCGGCTCTTCATATTTTTCAACACCGCTTCATGCTCCTCCTATTTTTCAGATCGTTTCAGGCTGCTCGTATTTTTCAGACCGTTTCATGCTCCTCATATTTTTGACAATTTTATAAGCTCTTCATATTTTTCACACTTTTTCAGGCTCTTCATGTTTTGAACACCGCTTCATGCTCCTCCTATTTTTCAGACCGTTTCATGCTCCTCAGGTATTTCACACCTTTTCAAGCTCTTCATATTTTTCACACCTTTTCAGGCTCTTCACGTTTCTGAACAACACTTCATGCTCCTCCTACTTTTCAGACTGTTTCATGCTCATCTCATTTTTGACACCTTTTCAGGGTCTTCATATTTTTCAAACTTTTGAAGATCTTCTTATTTTTCACACTTTTTCAGGCTCTTCATGTTTTGAACACTGCTTCATTCTCCTCCTATTTTTCAGACCGTTTCATTCTCCTCATGTTTTTGACACCTTTTGAAGCTCTTCATAATTTTCACACCTTTTCATGCTCTTCATGTTTTTGAACACCATTTCATGCTCCTCCTATTTTTCAGACCTTTTCATGCTCCTCATGTATTTCACACGTTTTGAAGCTCTTCATATTTTTCACACCTTTTCAGGATCTTCATGTTTGTGAACACTGCTTCAT